>NC_141000.1:128807908-128859377 GCF_052327205.1 Somniosus microcephalus | reverse complement strand
AGGCGGAGAGAGATCGCGGGGGGAGAGAGATCGAGGCGGAGAGAGAGAGAGATCACGGGGGGAGAGAGAGAGATCACGGGGAGTGGGAGATCACGGGGGAGAGAGAGATCGCGGGGGAGAAAGAGAGATCACGGGGGGAGAGAGAGAGATCGCGGTGGGAGTGGGAGATCGCGGGGGAGAGAGAGATCGCGGGGGAGAGATAGATCGCGGGGGGGAGAGATCGCGGGGGGAGAGAGATCGAGGGGGGAGGGAGAGATCGAGGGGGGGAGAGATCGAGGGGGAAGCGAGAGATCAAGGGTGGGAGGGAGAGGTCGACGGGGGAGGGAGAGGTCGAGGGGGAGGGAGAGGTCGCAGGGGGAGAGAGATCACGGGGGAGAGAGAGATCGTGGGGGGAGAGAGAGATCGAGGGGGTAGAGAGAGATCGCGAGGGGAGAGAGAGATCGCGAGGGGAGAGAGAGATTGCGGGGGAGAGAGAGATCGCGCGGGGAGAGAGAGATCGCGGGGGAGAGAGAGATCGCGGGGGAGAGAGAGATCGCGAGGGAGAGAGAGATCGCGGGGGAGAGAGAGATCGCGAGGGGAGAGAGAGATCGCGGGGGAGAGAGAGATCGCGGGGGAGAGAGAGATTGCGAGGGGAGAGAGAGATCACGGGGGGAGAGAGAGATCGAGGCGGAGAGAGAGAGAGATTACGGGGGGACAGAGAGAGATCACGGGGAGTGGGAGATCGCGGGGGGAGTGGGAGAACGTGGGGGGGAAAGAGATCGCGGGGAGAGAGAGAGATCATGGGGGGAGAGAGAGAGTTCACAGGGGGAGTGGGGGATCGCGGGGGAGAGAGAGATCGCGGGGGAGAGATAAATCACGGGGGGTAGAGAGACAGATCGCGGGGGAGTGGGAGATCGCGGGGGAGAGTGAGATCGCGGGGGAGAGAGAGATCACGGGGGGAGAGAGATCACGGGGGGAGAGAGATCGAGGGGGGAGGGAGAGATCGAGGGGGGAGAGAGAGATCGAGGGGTGAGGGAGAGATCGAGGGGGGAGAGAGAGATCAAGGGGGGGAGGGAGAGGTCGCGGGGGAGGGAGAGTTCGAGGAAGTGGGAGAGGTCGCGGGGCAGAGAGAGATCGTGGGGGAGAGCGATCGCGGGGGGGGGATTGCGGGGGAGAGAGAGATCGCGGGGGGAGAGAGAGGTCGCGGGGGAGAGAGATCGCGGGGGGAGAGAGATCGCGGGGGGAGGGAGAGAGATCACGGGGAGAGAGAGATGGTGGGGAGAGAGAGATCGAGGGGGGAGAAAGATTGCAGGGGGAGATAGAGATCGCGGGGGGAGGGAGAGATCGCGGGGGAGAGAGACATCGCGGGGGGAGAGAGAGATTGTGGGGGTAGAGAGAGATTGCGGGGGAGAGAGACATCGCGGGGGGAGAGAGAGATTGCGGGGGAGAGAGAGATCGCGTGGGGAGAGAGAGATCGCGGGGGGAGAGAGAGATCGCGGGGGAGAGAGAGATCGCGGGGGGAGAGAGAGATCGCGGGGGAGAGAGAGATCGCGGGGGGAGAGAGAGATCGCGGGGGAGAGAGAGATCGCGGGGGAGAGAGAGATCGCGGGAGGAGAGGGATTGCGGGGGGAGAGAGATCGCGGGGGGAGAGAGAGATCGCGGGGTGAGAGAGATCGAGGGGGCAGAGAGATCGAGGCGGAGAGAGAGAGAGATCACGGGGGGAGAGAGAGAGATCACGGGGAGTGGGAGATCACGGGGGAGAGAGAGATCGCGGGGGAGAAAGAGAGATCATGGGGGGAGAGAGAGAGATCGCGGTGGGAGTGGGAGATCGCGGGGGAGAGAGAGATCGCGGGGGAGAGATAGATCGCGGGGGGAGAGAGATCGAGGGGGGAGGGAGAGATCGAGGGGGGAGAGATCGAGGGGGGAGAGAGAGATCAAGGGGGGGGCGGGAGAGGTCGAGGGGGGAGGGAGAGGTCGAGGGGGAGGGAGAGGTCGCAGGGGGAGAGAGATCGCGGGGGAGAGAGAGATCGCGGGGGGAGAGCAAGATCGAGGGGTTAGAGAGAGATCGCGAGGGGAGAGAGAGATCGTGAGGGGAGAGAGAGATTGCGGGGGAGAGAGAGATCGCGGGGGGAGAGAGAGATCGTGGGGGAGAGAGAGATCGCGAGGGAGAGAGAAATCGCAGGGGAGAGAGAGATCGCGGGGGAGAGAGAGATTGCGAGGGGAGAGAGAGATCGTGGGGTGAGAGAGAGATCGCGGGGGAGAGAGAGATCGCGGGGGGAGAGAGAGATCGCGGGGGAGAGAGAGATCGCGGGGGAGAGCGAGATCGCGGGGGAGAGAGAGATCGCGGGAGGAGAGGGATTGCGGGGGGAGAGAGATCGCGGGGGGAGAGAGAGATCGCGGGGTGAGAGAGATCGAGGGGGCAGAGAGATCGAGGCGGAGAGAGAGAGAGATCACGGGGGGAGAGAGAGAGATCACGGGGAGTGGGAGATCACGGGGGAGAGAGAGATCGCGGGGGAGAAAGAGAGATCATGGGGGGAGAGAGAGAGATCGCGGTGGGAGTGGGAGATCGCGGGGGAGAGAGAGATCGCGGGGGAGAGATAGATCGCGGGGGGAGAGAGATCGAGGGGGGAGGGAGAGATCGAGGGGGGAGAGATCGAGGGGGGAGAGAGAGATCAAGGGGGGGGCGGGAGAGGTCGAGGGGGGAGGGAGAGGTCGAGGGGGAGGGAGAGGTCGCAGGGGGAGAGAGATCGCGGGGGAGAGAGAGATCGCGGGGGGAGAGCAAGATCGAGGGGTTAGAGAGAGATCGCGAGGGGAGAGAGAGATCGCGAGGGGAGAGAGAGATTGCGGGGGAGAGAGAGATCGCGGGGGGAGAGAGAGATCGTGGGGGAGAGAGAGATCGCGAGGGAGAGAGAAATCGCAGGGGAGAGAGAGATCGCGGGGGAGAGAGAGATTGCGAGGGGAGAGAGAGATCGTGGGGTGAGAGAGAGATCGCGGAGGAGAGAGAGATCGCGGGGGGAGAGATCGAGGCGGAGAGAGAGAGAGATCACGGGGGGAGAGAGAGAGGTCACGGGGAGTGGGAGGTCGCGGGGGAGAGAGAGATCGCGGGGCAGAGATAGATCAAGGGGGGAGAGAGATCACGGGGGGAGAGAGATCGCGGGGGAGAGAGAGATCGCGGGGGAGAGATAGAACGCGGGGGGGAGAGATCGTGGGGGGAGAGAGATCGAGGGGGGAGGGAGAGATCGAGGGGGGGAGAGATCGAGGGGGGAGAGAGAGATCAAGGGTGGGAGGGAGAGGTCGAGGGGGGAGGGAGAGGTCGAGGGGGAGGGAGAGGTCGCAGGGGGAGAGAGATCGCGGGGGAGAGAGAGATCGCGGGGGGAGAGAGAGATCGAGGGGGCAGAGAGAGATCGCGAGGGGAGAGAGAGATCGCGAGGGGAGAGAGAGATCGCGGGGGAGAGAGAGATCGCGCGGGGAGAGAGAGATCGTGGGGGAGAGAGAGATCGCGATGGAGAGAGAAATCGCAGGGGAGAGAGAGATCGCGGGGGAGAGAGAGATCGCGAGGGGAGAGAGAGATCGCGGGGGAGAGAGAGATCGCGGGGGAGAGAGAGATTGCGAGGGGAAAGAGAGATCGTGGGGGGGAGAGAGAGATCGCGGGGGAGAGAGAGATCGCGGGGGTAGAGGGATCACGGGGGGAGAGAGAGATCGCGGGGGGAGAGATCGAGGCGGAGAGAGAGAGAGATCACGGGGGAAGAGAGAGAGATCACGGGGAGTGGGAGGTCGCGGGGGAGAGAGAGATCGCGGGGCAGAGATAGATCACGGGGGGAGAGAGATCACGGGGGGAGAGAGATCGCGGGGGGAGAGAGATCGCGGGGGAGAGATAGATCGCGGGGGGTAGAGAGACAGATCGCGGGGGGAGTGGGAGATCACGGGGGAGAGAGAGATCGTGGGGGAGAGAGAGATCGCGGGGAGAGAGAGATCGCGAGGGGCGAGATCGCGGGGGTGAGAGAGATTGCGAGGGGAGAGAGAGATCGCGAGGGGAGAGAGAGATCGCAGGGGAGAGAGAGATCGCGGGGGAAGAGAGAGATCGCGGGGGAGAGAGAGATCGCGAGGGAGAGAGAGATCGCGGGGGAGAGAGAGATCGCGAGGGGAGAGAGAGATCGCGGGGGAGAGAGAGATCGCGGGGGAGAGAGAGATTGCGAGGGGAGAGAGAGATCACGGGGGGAGAGAGAGATCGAGGCGGAGAGAGAGAGAGATCACGGGGGGAGAGAGAGAGATCACGGGGAGTGGGAGATCGCGGGGGGAGTGGGAGATCGTGGGGGGGAAAGAGATAGCGGGGGAGAGAGAGAGATCATGGGGGGAGAGAGAGAGTTCACGGGGGGAGTGGGAGATCCCGGGGGAGAGAGAGATCGCGGGGGAGAGATAGATCACAGCGGGTAGAGAGACAGATCGCGGGGGAGTGGGAGATCGCGGGGGAGAGAGAGATCGCGGGGGAGAGGGAGATCACGGGGGGGAGAGAGATCACGGGGGGAGAGAGATCGAGGGGGGAGGGAGAGATCGAGGGGGGAGAGAGAGATCGAGGGGTGAGGGAGAGATCGAGGGGGGAGAGAGAGATCAAGGGGGGGAGGGAGAGGTCGCGGGGGAGGGAGAGTTCAAGGGAGTGGGAGAGGTCGCGGGGGAGAGAGAGATCGTGGGGGAGAGCGATCGCGGGGGGAGAGGGATTGCGGGGGAGAGAGAGATCGCGGGGGGAGAGAGAGGTCGCGGGGGAGAGAGATCGCGGGCGGAGAGAGGTCATGGGGAGGGAGAGAGATCACGGGGAGAGAGAGATCGTGGGGAGAGAGAGATCGAGGGGGGAGAAAGATTGCAGGGGGAGATAGAGATCGCGGGGGGAGGGAGAGATCGCGGGGGAGAGAGACATCGCGGGGGGAGAGAGAGATTGTGGGGGTAGAGAGAGATGGCGGGGGAGAGAGACATCGCGGGGGGAGAGAGAGATTGCGGGGGAGAGTGAGATCGCGGGGGAGAGAGAGATCGCGTGGGGAGAGAGAGATCGCGGGGGGAGAGAGAGATCGCGGGGGAGAGTGAGATCGCGGGGGAGAGAGAGATCGCAGGGGAGAGAGAGATCGCGGGGGGAGAGAGAGATCGCGGGGGAGAGAGAGATCGCGGGGGAGAGAGAGATCGCGGGAGGAGAGGGATTGCGGGGGGAGAGAGATCGCGGGGGAGAGAGAGATCGCGGGGGGAGAGAGATAGAGGGGGGAGAGAGATCGAGGCGGAGAGAGAGAGAGATCACGGGGGGAGAGAGAGAGATCACGGGGAGTGGGAGATCACGGGGGAGAGAGAGATCGCGGGGGAGAAAGAGAGATCACGGGGGGAGAGAGAGAGATCGCGGTGGGAGTGGGAGATCGCGGGGGAGAGAGAGATCGCGGGGGAGAGATAGATCGCGGGGGGAGAGAGATCGAGGGGGGAGGGAGAGATCGAGGGGGGGAGAGATCGAGGGGGGAGAGAGAGATCAAGGGGGGGCGGGAGAGGTCGAGGGGGGAGGGAGAGGTCGAGGGGGAGGGAGAGGTCGCAGGGGGAGAGAGATCGCGGGGGAGAGAGAGATCGCGGGGGGAGAGCAAGATCGAGGGGTTAGAGAGAGATCGCGAGGGGAGAGAGAGATCGCGAGGGGAGAGAGAGATTGCGGGGGAGAGAGAGATCGCGGGGGGAGAGAGAGATCGTGGGGGAGAGAGAGATCGCGAGGGAGAGAGAAATCGCAGGGGAGAGAGAGATCGCGGGGGGAGAGAGATTGCGAGGGGAGAGAGAGATCGTGGGGGGAGAGAGAGATCGCGGGGGAGAGAGAGATCGCGGGGGAGAGAGAGATCGCGGGGGGAGAGATCGAGGCGGAGAGAGAGAGAGATCACGGGGGGGGGAGAGAGAGATCACGGGGAGTGGGAGGTCGCGGGGGAGAGAGAGATCGCGGGGCAGAGATAGGTCAAGGGGGGAGAGAGATCACGGGGGGAGAGAGATCGCGGGGGAGAGATAGATCGCGGGGGGTAGAGAGACAGATCGCGGGGGGAGTGGGAGATCGCGGGGGAGAGAGAGATCGCGGGGGAGAGATAGATCACGGGGGGAGAGAGATCACGGGGGGAGAGAGATCGAGGGGGGAGGGAGAGATCGAGGGGGGAGAGAGAGATCGAGGGGGGAGAGAGGGATCAAGGGGGGGAGGGAGAGGTCGCGTGGGGAGGAAGAAGTCGAGGGGGAGGGAGAGGTGGCGGGGGAGAGAGATCGCGGGGTGAGAGAGAGATCGCGGGAGAGAGAGAGATCGCGGGGGGAGAGAGAGTTCACAGGGGGAGAGAGATCGCGGGGGAGAGAGAGATCGCGAGGGGAGTGAGAGATCGCGGGGGAGAGAGAGATCGCGGGGGAGAGAGAGATCGCGGGGGAGAGAGAGATCGCGGGGGAGAGAGAGATCACGGGGGAGAGAGAGATCGCGAGGGAGAGAGAGATCGCGGGGGAGAGAGATCGCGGGGGGAGAGAGAGATCGCGGGGGAGAGAGAGATCGCGGGGGGAGAGAGAGATCACGGGGGAGAGAGAGATCGCGGGGGGAGAGAGAGATCGCGGGGGAGAGAGAGATCGCGGGGGAGAGAGAGATCGCGGGGGAGAGAGAGATCGCGGGGGGAGAGGGATTGCGGGGGGAGAGAGATCGCGGGGGGAGAGAGAGATCGCGGGGGAGAGAGATCGAGGCGGAGAGAGATCGCGGGGGGAGAGAGATCGAGGCGGAGAGAGAGAGAGATCACGGGGGGAGAGAGAGAGATCACGGGGAGTGGGAGATCACGGGGGAGAGAGAGATCGCGGGGGAGAAAGAGAGATCACGGGGGGAGAGAGAGAGATCGCGGTGGGAGTGGGAGATCGCGGGGGAGAGAGAGATCGCGGGGGGGAGAGATCGCGGGGGGAGAGAGATCGAGGGGGGAGGGAGAGATCGAGGGGGGGAGAGATCGAGGGGGAAGCGAGAGATCAAGGGTGGGAGGGAGAGGTCGAGGGGGGAGGGAGAGGTCGAGGGGGAGGGAGAGGTCGCAGGGGGAGAGAGATCACGGGGGAGAGAGAGATCGTGGGGGGAGAGAGAGATCGAGGGGGTAGAGAGAGATCGCGAGGGGAGAGAGAGATCGCGAGGGGAGAGAGAGATTGCGGGGGAGAGAGAGATCGCGCGGGGAGAGAGAGATCGCGGGGGAGAGAGAGATCGCGGGGGAGAGAGAGATCGCGAGGGAGAGAGAGATCGCGGGGGAGAGAGAGATCGCGAGGGGAGAGAGAGATCGCGGGGGAGAGAGAGATCGCGGGGGAGAGAGAGATTGCGAGGGGAGAGAGAGATCACGGGGGGAGAGAGAGATCGAGGCGGAGAGAGAGAGAGATTACGGGGGGACAGAGAGAGATCACGGGGAGTGGGAGATCGCGGGGGGAGTGGGAGATCGTGGGGGGGAAAGAGATCGCGGGGGAGAGAGAGAGATCATGGGGGGAGAGAGAGAGTTCACAGGGGGAGTGGGGGATCGCGGGGGAGAGAGAGATCGCGGGGGAGAGATAAATCACGGGGGGTAGAGAGACAGATCGCGGGGGAGTGGGAGATCGCGGGGGAGAGTGAGATCGCGGGGGAGAGAGAGATCACGGGGGGAGAGAGATCACGGGGGGAGAGAGATCGAGGGGGGAGGGAGAGATCGAGGGGGGAGAGAGAGATCGAGGGGTGAGGGAGAGATCGAGGGGGGAGAGAGAGATCAAGGGGGGGAGGGAGAGGTCGCGGGGGAGGGAGAGTTCGAGGAAGTGGGAGAGGTCGCGGGGCAGAGAGAGATCGTGGGGGAGAGCGATCGCGGGGGGGGGATTGCGGGGGAGAGAGAGATCGCGGGGGGAGAGAGAGGTCGCGGGGGAGAGAGATCGCGGGGGGAGAGAGGTCATGGGGAGGGAGAGAGATCACGGGGAGAGAGAGATGGTGGGGAGAGAGAGATCGAGGGGGGAGAAAGATTGCAGGGGGAGATAGAGATCGCGGGGGGAGGGAGAGATCGCGGGGGAGAGAGACATCGCGGGGGGAGAGAGAGATTGTGGGGGTAGAGAGAGATTGCGGGGGAGAGAGACATCGCGGGGGGAGAGAGAGATTGCGGGGGAGAGAGAGATCGCGTGGGGAGAGAGAGATCGCGGGGGGAGAGAGAGATCGCGGGGGAGAGAGAGATCGCGGGGGGAGAGAGAGATCGCGGGGGAGAGAGAGATCGCGGGGGGAGAGAGAGATCGCGGGGGAGAGAGAGATCGCGGGGGAGAGAGAGATCGCGGGAGGAGAGGGATTGCGGGGGGAGAGAGATCGCGGGGGGAGAGAGAGATCGCGGGGTGAGAGAGATCGAGGGGGCAGAGAGATCGAGGCGGAGAGAGAGAGAGATCACGGGGGGAGAGAGAGAGATCACGGGGAGTGGGAGATCACGGGGGAGAGAGAGATCGCGGGGGAGAAAGAGAGATCATGGGGGAGAGAGAGAGATCGCGGTGGGAGTGGGAGATCGCGGGGGAGAGAGAGATCGCGGGGGAGAGATAGATCGCGGGGGGAGAGAGATCGAGGGGGGAGGGAGAGATCGAGGGGGGAGAGATCGAGGGGGGAGAGAGAGATCAAGGGGGGGCGGGAGAGGTCGAGGGGGGAGGGAGAGGTCGAGGGGGAGGGAGAGGTCGCAGGGGGAGAGAGATCGCGGGGGAGAGAGAGATCGCGGGGGGAGAGCAAGATCGAGGGGTTAGAGAGAGATCGCGAGGGGAGAGAGAGATCGCGAGGGGAGAGAGAGATTGCGGGGGAGAGAGAGATCGCGGGGGGAGAGAGAGATCGTGGGGGAGAGAGAGATCGCGAGGGAGAGAGAAATCGCAGGGGAGAGAGAGATCGCGGGGGAGAGATTGCGAGGGGAGAGAGAGATCGTGGGGTGAGAGAGAGATCGCGGGGGAGAGAGAGATCGCGGGGGGAGAGAGAGATCGCGGGGGAGAGAGAGATCGCGGGGGGAGAGAGAGATCGCGGGGGAGAGAGAGATCGCGGGGGAGAGAGAGATCGTGGGAGGAGAGGGATTGCGGGGGGAGAGAGATCGCGGGGGGAGAGAGAGATCGCGGGGTGAGAGAGATCGAGGGGGCAGAGAGATCGAGGCGGAGAGAGAGAGAGATCACGGGGGGAGAGAGAGAGATCACGGGGAGTGGGAGATCACGGGGGAGAGAGAGATCGCGGGGGAGAAAGAGAGATCATGGGGGGAGAGAGAGAGATCGCGGTGGGAGTGGGAGATCGCGGGGGAGAGAGAGATCGCGGGGGAGAGATAGATCGCGGGGGGAGAGAGATCGAGGGGGGAGGGAGAGATCGAGGGGGGAGAGATCGAGGGGGGAGAGAGAGATCAAGGGGGGGCGGGAGAGGTCGAGGGGGGAGGGAGAGGTCGAGGGGGAGGGAGAGGTCGCAGGGGGAGAGAGATCGCGGGGGAGAGAGAGATCGCGGGGGGAGAGCAAGATCGAGGGGTTAGAGAGAGATCGCGAGGGGAGAGAGAGATCGCGAGGGGAGAGAGAGATTGCGGGGGAGAGAGAGATCGCGGGGGGAGAGAGAGATCGTGGGGGAGAGAGAGATCGCGAGGGAGAGAGAAATCGCAGGGGAGAGAGAGATCGCGGGGGAGAGAGAGATTGCGAGGGGAGAGAGAGATCGTGGGGTGAGAGAGAGATCGCGGAGGAGAGAGAGATCGCGGGGGGAGAGATCGAGGCGGAGAGAGAGAGAGATCACGGGGGGAGAGAGAGAGGTCACGGGGAGTGGGAGGTCGCGGGGGAGAGAGAGATCGCGGGGCAGAGATAGATCAAGGGGGGAGAGAGATCACGGGGGGAGAGAGATCGCGGGGGAGAGAGAGATCGCGGGGGAGAGATAGAACGCGGGGGGGAGAGATCGTGGGGGGAGAGAGATCGAGGGGGGAGGGAGGGATCGAGGGGGGGAGAGATCGAGGGGGGAGAGAGAGATCAAGGGTGGGAGGGAGAGGTCGAGGGGGGAGGGAGAGGTCGAGGGGGAGGGAGAGGTCGCAGGGGGAGAGAGATCGCGGGGGAGAGAGAGATCGCGGGGGGAGAGAGAGATCGAGGGGGCAGAGAGAGATCGCGAGGGGAGAGAGAGATCGCGAGGGGAGAGAGAGATTGCGGGGGAGAGAGAGATCGCGCGGGGAGAGAGAGATCGTGGGGGAGAGAGAGATCGCGATGGAGAGAAATCGCAGGGGAGAGAGAGATCGCGGGGGAGAGAGAGATCGCGAGGGGAGAGAGAGATCGCGGGGGAGAGAGAGATCGCGGGGGAGAGAGAGATTGCGAGGGGAAAGAGAGATCGTGGGGGGGAGAGAGAGATCGCGGGGGAGAGAGAGATCGCGGGGGTAGAGGGATCACGGGGGGAGAGAGAGATCGCGGGGGGAGAGATCGAGGCGGAGAGAGAGAGAGATCACGGGGGAAGAGAGAGAGATCACGGGGAGTGGGAGGTCGCGGGGGAGAGAGAGATCGAGGGGGAGGGAGAGGTCGCGTGGGGAGGGAGAGGTCGAGGGGGAGGGAGAGGTCGCGGGGGAGAGAGATCGCGGGGGGAGAGAGAGATCGCGGGAGAGAGAGAGATCGCGGGGGGAGAGATAGATCGCAGGGGGAGAGAGATCGCGGGGGAGAGAGGGATTGCAAGGGGAGAGAGCGATCGCGGGGGAGAGAGAGATCGCGGGGGAGAGAGTGATCGCGAGGGGAGTGAGAGATCGCGGGGGAGAGAGAGATCGCGGGGGAGAGAGAGATCGCGGGGGAGAGAGAGATCGCGAGGGAGAGAGATCGCGGGGGAAAGAGAGATCGCGGGGGGAGAGAGAGATCGCGGGGGAGAGATCGCGGGGGGAGAGAGAGATCGTGGGGGAGAGAGAGATCGCGGGGGGAGAGAGAGATCGCGGGGGAGAGAGAGATCGCGGGGGAGAGAGAGATCGCGGGGGGAGAGGGATTGCGGGGGGAGAGAGATCGCGGGGGGAGAGAGAGATCGCGGGGGGAGAGTGATCGAGGCGGAGGGAGATCGCGGGGGGAGAGAGATTGAGGCGGAGAGAGAGAGAGATCACGGGGGGAGAGAGAGAGATCACGGGGAGTGGGAGATCACGGGGGAGAGAGAGATGGCGGGGGAGAAAGAGAGATCACGGGGGGAGAGAGAGAGATCGCGGTGGGAGTGGGAGATCGTGGGGGAGAGAGAGATCGCGTGGGAGAGATAGATCGCGGGGGGGAGAGATCGCGGAGGGAGTGAGATCGAGGGGGGAGGGAGAGATCAAGGGGGGGTGGGAGAGGTCGAGGGGGGAGAGAGAGATCGCGAGGGGAGAGAGAGATCGCGGGGGAGAGAGAGATCGCGGGGGAGAGAGAGATTGCGAGGGGAAAGAGAGATCGTGGGGGGAGAGAGAGATCGCGGGGGAGAGAGAGATCGCGGGGGTAGAGAGATCGCGGGGGGAGAGAGAGATCGCGGGGGGAGAGATCGAGGCGGAGAGAGAGATCACGGGGGAGAGAGAGAGATCACGGGGAGTGGGAGGTCGCGGGGGAGAGAGAGATCGCGGGGCAGAGATAGATCACGGGGGGAGAGAGATCACGGGGGGAGAGAGATCGCGGGGGAGAGATAGATCGCGGGGGGTAGAGAGACAGATCGCGGGGGGAGTGGGAGATCGCGGGGGAGAGAGAGATCGCGGAGGAGAGATAGATCACGGGGGGAGAGAGATCACGGGGGGAGAGAGATCGAGGGGGGAGGGAGAGATCGAGTGGGGAGAGAGAGATCGAGGGGGGAGAGAGATATCAAGGGGGGAGGGAGAGGTCGCGTGGGGAGGGAGAGGTCGAGGGGGAGGGAGAGGTCGCGGGGGAGAGAGATCGCGGGGGAGAGATAGATCGCGGGGGAGAGATCGCGGGGGGAGAGAGAGATCGCAGGGGGAGAGAGATCGCGGGGGAGAGAGATCGCGGGGGAGAGAGAGATCACGGGGGGAGAGAGATCGCGGGGGAGAGAGAGATCGCGGGGGAGAGATAGAACGCGGGGGGGAGAGATCGTGGGGGGAGAGAGATCGAGGGGGGAGGGAGAGATCGAGGGGGGGAGAGATCGAGGGGGGAGAGAGAGATCAAGGGTGGGAGGGAGAGGTCGAGGGGGGAGGGAGAGGTCGAGGGGGAGGGAGAGGTCGCAGGGGGAGAGAGATCGCGGGGGAGAGAGAGATCGCGGGGGGAGAGAGAGATCGAGGGGGCAGAGAGAGATCGCGAGGGGAGAGAGAGATCGCGAGGGGGAGAGAGAGATTGCGGGGGAGAGAGAGATCGCGCGGGGAGAGAGAGATCGTGGGGGAGAGAGAGATCGCGATGGAGAGAGAAATCGCAGGGGAGAGAGAGATCGCGGGGGAGATAGAGATCGCGAGGGGAGAGAGAGATCGCGGGGGAGAGAGAGATCGCGGGGGAGAGAGAGATTGCGAGGGGAAAGAGAGATCGTGGGGGGGAGAGAGAGATCGCGGGGGAGAGAGAGATCGCGGGGGGTAGAGGGATCACGGGGGGAGAGAGATATCGCGGGGGGAGAGATCGAGGCGGAGAGAGAGAGAGATCACGGGGGAAGAGAGAGAGATCACGGGGAGTGGGAGGTCGCGGGGGAGAGAGAGATCGCGGGGCAGAGATAGATCACGGGGGGAGAGAGATCACGGGGGGAGAGAGATCGCGGGGGGAGAGAGATCGCGGGGGAGAGATAGATCGCGGGGGGTAGAGAGACAGATCGCGGGGGGAGTGGGAGATCGCGGGGGAGAGAGAGATCGTGGGGGAGAGATAGATCACGGGGGGAGAGAGATCACGGGGGGGAGAGAGATCGAGGGGGGAGTGAGAGATCGAGGGGGGAGAGAGAGATCGAGGGGGGGAGAGAGAGATCGAGGGGGGGGAGGGAGAGGTCGCGTGGGGAGGGAGAGGTCGAGGGGGAGGGAGAGGTCGCGGGGGAGAGAGATCGCGGGGGAGAGAGGGATCGCGGGGGAGAGAGAGATCGCGGGGGGAGAGAGAGATCGCAGGGGAGAGAGAGATCGCGAGGGGAGAGAGAGATCGAGGGGGGAGAGAGAGATTGCAAGGGGAGAGAGAGATCGCGGGGGAGAGAGAGATCGCGGGGGAGAGAGAGAGATCACGGGGGGGGAGAGAGAGATCGCGGTGGGAGTGGGAGATCATGGGGGAGAGAGAGATCGCGGGGGAGAGATAGATCGCGGGGGGGAGAAGAGATCGCGGGGGGAGAGAGATCGAGGGGGGAGGGAGAGATCGAGGGGGGGAGAGATCGAGGAGGGAGAGAGAGATCAAGGGGGGGGAGGGAGAGGTCGAGGGGGGAGGGAGAGGTCGAGGGGGAGGGAGAGGTCGCAGGGGGAGAGAGATCACGGGGGAGAGAGAGATCGCGGGGGGAGAGCAAGATCGAGGGGTTAGAGAGAGATCGCGAGGGGAAAGAGAGATCGCGAGGGGAGAGAGAGATTGCGGGGGAGAGAGAGATCGCGGGGGGAGAGAGAGATCGCGGGGGAGAGAGAGATCGCGAGGGAGAGAGAAATCGCAGGGGAGAGAGAGATCGCGGGGAGAGAGAGATCGCGAGGGGCGAGATCGCGGGGGTGAGAGAGATTGCGAGGGGAGAGAGAGATTGCGAGGGGAGAGAGAGATCGTGGGGGGAGAGAGAGATCGCGGGGCGAGAGAGAGATCGCGGGGGGAGAGATCGAGGCGGAGAGAGAGATCACGGGGGGAGAGAGAGACATCACGGGGAGTGGGAGGTCGCGGGGGAGAGAGAGATCGCGGGGCAGAGATAGATCACGGGGGGGAGAGAGATCACGGGGGGAGAGTGATCGCGGGGGAGGGATAGATTGCGGGGGGTAGAGAGACAGATCGCGGGGGGAGTGGGAGATCGCGGGGGAGAGAGAGATCGCGGGGGAGAGATAGATCACGGGGGGAGAGAGATCACGGGGGGAGAGAGATCGAGGGGGGAGGGAGAGATCGAGGGGGGAGAGAGAGATCGAGGGGGGAGAGAGAGATCAAGGGGGGGAGGGAGAGGTCGCGTGGGGAGGGAGAGGTCGAGGGGGAGGGAGAGGTCGCGGGGGAGAGAGATCGCGGGGGGAGAGAGAGATCGCGGGAGAGAGAGAGATCGCGGGGGGAGAGAGAGATCGCAGGGGGAGAGAGATCGCGGGGGAGAGAGAGATTGCGAGGGGAGAGAGAGATCGAGGGGGGAGAGAGGGATTGCAAGGGGAGAGAGCGATCGCGGGGGAGAGAGAGATCGCGGGGGAGAGAGTGATCGCGAGGGGAGAGAGAGATCGCGGGGGAGAGAGAGATCGCGGGGGAGAGAGAGATCGCGGGGGAGAGAGAGATCGCGAGGGAGAGAGATCGCGGGGGAAAGAGAGATCGCGGGGGGAGAGAGAGATCGCGGGGGAGAGATCGCGGGGGGAGAGAGAGATCGCGGGGGAGAGAGAGATCGCGGGGGGAGAGAGAGATCGCGGGGGAGAGAGAGATCGCGGGGGAGAGAGAGATCGCGGGGGGAGAGGGATTGCGGGGGGAGAGAGATCGCGGGGGGAGAGAGAGATCGCGGGGGGAGAGTGATCGAGGCGGAGGGAGATCGCGGGGGGAGAGAGATTGAGGCGGAGAGAGAGAGAGATCACGGGGGGAGAGAGAGAGATCACGGGGAGTGGGAGATCACGGGGGAGAGAGAGATGGCGGGGGAGAAAGAGAGATCACGGGGGAGAGAGAGAGATCGCGGTGGGAGTGGGAGATCGTGGGGGAGAGAGAGATCGCGGGGGAGAGATAGATCGCGGGGGGGAGAGATCGCGGAGGGAGAGAGATCGAGGGGGAGGGAGAGATCAAGGGGGGGTGGGAGAGGTCGAGGGGGGAGAGAGAGATCGCGAGGGGAGAGAGAGATCGCGGGGGAGAGAGAGATCGCGGGGGAGAGAGAGATTGCGAGGGGAAAGAGAGATCGTGGGGGGAGAGAGAGATCGCGGGGGAGAGAGAGATCGCGGGGGTAGAGAGATCGCGGGGGGAGAGAGAGATCGCGGGGGAGAGATCGAGGCGGAGAGAGAGATCACGGGGGGAGAGAGAGAGATCACGGGGAGTGGGAGGTCGCGGGGGAGAGAGAGATCGCGGGGCAGAGATAGATCACGGGGGGAGAGAGATCACGGGGGGAGAGAGATCGCGGGGGAGAGATAGATCGCGGGGGGGTAGAGAGACAGATCGCGGGGGGAGTGGGAGATCGCGGGGGAGAGAGAGATCGCGGGGGAGAGATAGATCATGGGGGGAGAGAGATCACGGGGGGAGAGAGATCGAGGGGGGAGGGAGAGATCGAGTGGGGAGAGAGAGATCGAGGGGGGAGAGAGAGATCAAGGGGGGAGGGAGAGGTCGCGTGGGGAGGGAGAGGTCGAGGGGGAGGGAGAGGTCGCGGGGGAGAGAGATCGCGGGGGGAGAGATAGATCGCGGGGGAGAGATCGCGGGGGGAGAGAGAGATCGCAGGGGGAGAGAGATCGCGGGGGAGAGAGAGATCACGGGGGGAGAGAGATCGCGGGGGGAGAGAGAGATCGCGGGGGAGAGATAGAACGCGGGGGGGAGAGATCGTGGGGGGAGAGAGATCGAGGGGGGAGGGAGAGATCGAGGGGGGGAGAGATCGAGGGGGGAGAGAGAGATCAAGGGTGGGAGGGAGAGGTCGAGGGGGGAGGGAGAGGTCGAGGGGGAGGGAGAGGTCGCAGGGGGAGAGAGATCGCGGGGGAGAGAGAGATCGCGGGGGGAGAGAGAGATCGAGGGGGCAGAGAGAGATCGCGAGGGGAGAGAGAGATCGCGAGGGGAGAGAGAGATTGCGGGGGAGAGAGAGATCGCGCGGGGAGAGAGAGATCGTGGGGGAGAGAGAGATCGCGATGGAGAGAGAAATCGCAGGGGAGAGAGAGATCGCGGGGGAGAGAGAGATCGCGAGGGGAGAGAGAGATCGCGGGGGAGAGAGAGATCGCGGGGGAGAGAGAGATTGCGAGGGGAAAGAGAGATCGTGGGGGGAGAGAGAGATCGCGGGGGAGAGAGAGATCGCGGGGGTAGAGGGATCACGGGGGGAGAGAGAGATCGCGGGGGGAGAGATCGAGGCGGAGAGAGAGAGAGATCACGGGGGAAGAGAGAGAGATCACGGGGAGTGGGAGGTCGCGGGGGAGAGAGAGATCGCGGGGCAGAGATAGATCACGGGGGGAGAGAGATCACGGGGGGAGAGAGATCGCGGGGGGAGAGAGATCGCGGGGGAGAGATAGATCGCGGGGGGTAGAGAGACAGATCGCGGGGGGAGTGGGAGATCACGGGGGAGAGAGAGATCGTGGGGGAGAGATAGATCACGGGGGGAGAGAGATCACGGGGGGAGAGAGATCGAGGGATCGAGGGGGGAGTGAGAGATCGAGGGGGGAGAGAGAGATCGAGGGGGGAGAGAGAGATCAAGGGGGGGGAGGGAGAGGTCGCGTGGGGAGGGAGAGGTCGAGGGGGAGGGAGAGGTCGCGGGGGAGAGAGATCGCGGGGGAGAGAGGGATCGCGGGGGAGAGAGAGATCGCGGGGGGAGAGAGAGATCGCAGGGGGAGAGAGATCGCGGGGGAGAGAGAGATCGCGAGGGGAGAGAGAGATCGAGGGGGGAGAGAGAGATTGCAAGGGGAGAGAGAGATCGCGGGGGAGAGAGAGATCGTGGGGGAGAGAGAGATCGCGATGGAGAGAGAAATCGCAGGGGAGAGAGAGATCGCGGGGGAGAGAGAGATCGCGAGGGGAGAGAGAGATCGCGGGGGAGAGAGGAGATCGCGGGGGAGAGAGAGATTGCGAGGGGAAAGAGAGATCGTGGGGGGAGAGAGAGATCGCGGGGGGAGAGAGAGATCGCGGGGGTAGAGGGATCACGGGGGGAGAGAGAGATCGCGGGGGGGAGAGATCGAGGCGGAGAGAGAGAGAGATCACGGGGGAAGAGAGAGAGATCACGGGGAGTGGGAGGTCGCGGGGGAGAGAGAGATCGCGGGGCAGAGATAGATCACGGGGGGAGAGAGATCACGGGGGGAGAGAGATCGCGGGGGGGAGAGAGATCGCGGGGGAGAGATAGATCGCGGGGGGTAGAGAGACAGATCGCGGGGGGAGTGGGAGATCACGGGGGAGAGAGAGATCGTGGGGGAGAGATAGATCACGGGGGGAGAGAGATCACGGGGGGAGAGAGATCGAGGGGGGAGTGAGAGATCGAGGGGGGAGAGAGAGATCGAGGGGGGAGAGAGAGATCAAGGGGGGGAGGGAGAGGTCGCGTGGGGAGGGAGAGGTCGAGGGGGAGGGAGAGGTCGCGGGGGAGAGAGATCGCGGGGGAGAGAGGGATCGCGGGGGGAGAGAGAGATCGCGGGGGGAGAGAGAGATCGCAGGGGGAGAGAGATCGCGGGGGAGAGAGAGATCGCGAGGGGGAGAGAGAGATCGAGGGGGGAGAGAGAGATTGCAAGGGGAGAGAGAGATCGCGGGGGAGAGAGAGATCGCGGGGGAGAGAGAGAGATCACGGGGGGGGGGAGAGAGAGATCGCGGTGGGAGTGGGAGATCATGGGGGAGAGAGAGATCGCGGGGGAGAGATAGATCGCGGGGGGGAGAAGAGATCGCGGGGGGAGAGAGATCGAGGGGGGAGAGAGAGAGATCAAGGGGGGGGAGGGAGAGGTCGCGTGGGGAGGGAGAGGTCGAGGGGGAGGGAGAGGTCGCGGGGGAGTGAGATCGCGGGGGAGAGAGGGATCGCGGGGGAGAGAGAGATCGCGGGGGGAGAGAGAGATCGCAGGGGGAGAGAGATCGCGGGGGGAGAGAGAGATCGCGAGGGGAGAGAGAGATCGAGGGGGGAGAGAGAGATTGCAAGGGGAGAGAGAGATCGCGGGGGAGAGAGAGATCGCGGGGGAGAGAGAGAGATCACGGGGGGGAGAGAGAGATCGCGGTGGGAGTGGGAGATCATGGGGGAGAGAGAGATCGCGGAGGAGAGATAGATCGCGGGGGGGGAGAAGAGATCGCGGGGGAGAGAGATCGAGGGGGGAGGGAGAGATCGAGGGGGGGGAGAGATCGAGGAGGGAGAGAGAGATCAAGGGGGGGAGGGAGAGGTCGAGGGGGGAAGGAGAGGTCGAGGGGGAGGGAGAGGTCGCAGGGGGAGAGAGATCACGGGGAGAGAGAGATCGCGGGGGGACAGCAAGATCGAGGGGGTTAGAGAGAGATCGCGAGGGGAAAGAGAGATCGCGAGGGGAGAGAGAGATTGCGGGGGGAGAGAGAGATCGCGGGGGGAGAGAGAGATCGCGGGGGAGAGAGAGATCGCGAGGGAGAGAGAAATCGCAGGGGAGGAGAGAGATCGCGGGGAGAGAGAGATCGCGAGGGGAGAGAGAGATCGCGGGGGTGAGAGAGATTGCGAGGGGAGAGAGAGATTGCGAGGGGAGAGAGAGATCGTGGGGGGAGAGAGAGATCGCGGGGCGAGAGAGAGATCGCGGGGGGAGAGATCGAGGCGGAGAGAGAGATCACGGGGGGAGAGAGAGACATCACGGGGAGTGGGAGGTCGCGGGGGAGAGAGAGATCGCGGGGCAGAGATAGATCACGGGGGGAGAGAGATCACGGGGGGAGAGTGATCGCGGGGGAGGGATAGATTGCGGGGGGGTAGAGAGACAGATCGCGGGGGGAGTGGGAGATCGCGGGGGAGAGAGAGATCGCGGGGGAGAGATAGATCACGGGGGGAGAGAGATCACGGGGGGAGAGAGATCGAGGGGGGAGGGAGAGATCGAGGGGGGAGAGAGAGATCGAGGGGGGAGAGAGAGATCAAGGGGGGGAGGGAGAGGTCGCGTGGGGAGGGAGAGGTCGAGGGGGAGGGAGAGGTCGCGGGGGAGAGAGATCGCGGGGGGAGAGAGAGATCGCGGGAGAGAGATCGCGGGGGGAGAGAGAGATCGCAGGGGGAGAGAGATCGCGGGGGAGAGAGAGATTGCGAGGGGAGAGAGAGATCGAGGGGGGAGAGAGGGATTGCAAGGGGAGAGAGCGATCGCGGGGGAGAGAGAGATCGCGGGGGAGAGAGTGATCGCGGGGGAGAGAGTGATCGCGAGGGGAGAGAGAGATCGCGGGGGAGAGAGAGATCGCGGGGGAGAGAGAGATCGCGGGGGAGAGAGAGATCGCGAGGGAGAGAGATCGCGGGGGGAAAGAGAGATCGCGGGGGGAGAGAGAGATCGCGGGGGAGAGATCGCGGGGGGAGAGAGAGATCGCGGGGGAGAGAGAGATCGCGGGGGGAGAGAGAGATCGCGGGGGAGAGAGAGATCGCGGGGGAGAGAGAGATCGCGGGGGAGAGAGAGATCGCGGGGGGAGAGGGATTGCGGGGGGAGAGAGATCGCGGGGGGAGAGAGAGATCGCGGGGGGAGAGTGATCGAGGCGGAGGGAGATCGCGGGGGGAGAGAGATTGAGGCGGAGAGAGAGAGAGATCACGGGGGGAGAGAGAGAGATCACGGGGAGTGGGAGATCACGGGGGAGAGAGAGATGGCGGGGGAGAAAGAGAGATCACGGGGGGAGAGAGAGAGATCGCGGTGGGAGTGGGAGATCGTGGGGGAGAGAGAGATCGCGGGGGAGAGATAGATCGCGGGGGGGAGAGATCGCGGAGGGAGAGAGATCGAGGGGGGAGGGAGAGATCAAGGGGGGGTGGGAGAGGTCGAGGGGGGAGAGAGAGATCGCGAGGGGAGAGAGAGATCGCGGGGGAGAGAGAGATCGCGGGGGAGAGAGAGATTGCGAGGGGAAAGAGAGATCGTGGGGGGAGAGAGAGATCGCGGGGGAGAGAGAGATCGCGGGGGTAGAGAGATCGCGGGGGTAGACAGATCGCGGGAGGAGAGAGAGATCGCGGGGGGAGAGATCGAGGCGGAGAGAGAGATCACGGGGGGAGAGAGAGAGATCACGGGGAGTGGGAGGTCGCGGGGGAGAGAGAGATCGCGGGGCAGAGATAGATCACGGGGGGAGAGAGATCACGGGGGAGAGAGATCGCGGGGGAGAGATAGATCGCGGGGGGTAGAGAGACAGATCGCGGGGGGAGTGGGAGATCGCGGGGGAGAGAGAGATCGCGGGGGAGAGATAGATCACGGGGGGAGAGAGATCACGGGGGGAGAGAGATCGAGGGGGGAGGGAGAGATCGAGTGGGGAGAGAGAGATCGAGGGGGGAGAGAGAGATCAAGGGGGGAGGGAGAGGTCGCGTGGGGAGGGAGAGGTCGAGGGGGAGGGAGAGGTCGCGGGGGAGAGAGATCGCGGGGGAGAGATAGATCGCGGGGGAGAGATCGCGGGGGGAGAGAGAGATCGCAGGGGGAGAGAGATCGCGGGGGAGAGAGAGATCACGGGGGGAGAGAGATCGCGGGGGAGAGAGAGATCGCGGGGGAGAGATAGAACGCGGGGGGGAGAGATCGTGGGGGGAGAGAGATCGAGGGGGGAGGGAGAGATCGAGGGGGGGAGAGATCGAGGGGGGAGAGAGAGATCAAGGGTGGGAGGGAGAGGTCGAGGGGGGAGGGAGAGGTCGAGGGGGAGGGAGAGGTCGCAGGGGGAGAGAGATCGCGGGGGAGAGAGAGATCGCGGGGGGAGAGAGAGATCGAGGGGGCAGAGAGAGATCGCGAGGGGAGAGAGAGATCGCGAGGGGAGAGAGAGATTGCGGGGGAGAGAGAGATCGCGCGGGGAGAGAGAGATCGTGGGGGAGAGAGAGATCGCGATGGAGAGAGAAATCGCAGGGGAGAGAGAGATCGCGGGGGAGAGAGAGATCGCGAGGGGAGGGAGAGATCGCGGGGGAGAGAGAGATCGCGGGGGAGAGAGAGATTGCGAGGGGAAAGAGAGATCGTGGCGGGGAGAGAGAGATCGCGGGGGAGAGAGAGATCGCGGGGGTAGAGGGATCACGGAGATCGCGGGGGGAGAGATCGAGGCGGAGAGAGAGAGAGATCACGGGGGAAGAGAGAGAGATCACGGGGAGTGGGAGGTCGCGGGGGAGAGAGAGATCGTGGGGCAGAGATAGATCACGGGGGGAGAGAGATCACGGGGGGAGAGAGATCGCGGGGGGAGAGAGATCGCGGGGGAGAGATAGATCGCGGGGGGTAGAGAGACAGATCGCGGGGGGAGTGGGAGATCGCGGGGGAGAGAGAGATCGTGGGGGAGAGATAGATCACGGGGGGAGAGAGATCACGGGGGGAGAGAGATCGAGGGGGGAGTGAGAGATCGAGGGGGGAGAGAGAGATCGAGGGGGGAGAGAGAGATCAAGGGGGGGAGGGAGAGGTCGCGTGGGGAGGGAGAGGTCGAGGGGGAGGGAGAGGTCGCGGGGGAGAGAGATCGCGGGGGAGAGAGGGATCGCGGGGGAGAGAGAGATCGCGGGGGGAGAGAGAGATCGCAGGGGGAGAGAGATCGCGGGGGAGAGAGAGATCGCGAGGGGAGAGAGAGATCGAGGGGGGAGAGAGAGATTGCAAGGGGAGAGAGAGATCGCGGGGGAGAGAGAGATCGCGGGGTGAGAGAGAGATCACGGGGGGGAGAGAGAGATCGCGGTGGGAGTGGGAGATCATGGGGGAGAGAGAGATCGCGGGGGAGAGATAGATCGCGGGGGGGAGAAGAGATCGCGGGGGGAGAGAGATCGAGGGGGGAGGGAGAGATCGAGGGGGGGAGAGATCGAGGGGGGAGAGAGAGATCAAGGGGGGGAGGGAGAGGTCGAGGGGGGAGGGAGAGGTCGAGGGGGAGGGAGAGGTCGCAGGGGGAGAGAGATCACGGGGGAGAGAGAGATCGCGGGGGGAGAGCAAGATCGAGGGGTTAGAGAGAGATCGCGAGGGGAAAGAGAGATCGCGAGGGGAGAGAGAGATTGCGGGGGAGAGAGAGATCGCGGGGGGAGAGAGAGATCGCGGGGGAGAGAGAGATCGCGAGGGAGAGAGAAATCGCAGGGGAGAGAGAGATCGCGGGGAGAGAGAGATCGCGAGGGGAGAGAGAGATCGCGGGGGTGAGAGAGATTGCGAGGGGAGAGAGAGATTGCGAGGGGAGAGAGAGATCGTGGGGGGAGAGAGAGATCGCGGGGCGAGAGAGAGA
Source organism: Somniosus microcephalus (assembly GCF_052327205.1). Classification (NCBI taxonomy): domain Eukaryota; kingdom Metazoa; phylum Chordata; class Chondrichthyes; order Squaliformes; family Somniosidae; genus Somniosus; species Somniosus microcephalus. The sequence goes on along the minus strand of NC_141000.1, from coordinate 128,837,414 downwards.
TCGCGGGGGGAGAGATCGAGGCGGAGAGAGAGATCACGGGGGGAGAGAGAGACATCACGGGGAGTGGGAGGTCGCGGGGGAGAGAGAGATCGCGGGGCAGAGATAGATCACGGGGGGAGAGAGATCACGGGGGGAGAGTGATCGCGGGGGAGGGATAGATTGCGGGGGGTAGAGAGACAGATCGCGGGGGGAGTGGGAGATCGCGGGGGAGAGAGAGATCGCGGGGGAGAGATAGATCACGGGGGGAGAGAGATCACGGGGGGAGAGAGATCGAGGGGGGAGGGAGAGATCGAGGGGGGAGAGAGAGATCGAGGGGGGAGAGAGAGATCAAGGGGGGGAGGGAGAGGTCGCGTGGGGAGGGAGAGGTCGAGGGGGAGGGAGAGGTCGCGGGGGAGAGAGATCGCGGGGGGAGAGAGAGATCGCGGGAGAGAGAGAGATCGCGGGGGGAGAGAGAGATCGCAGGGGGAGAGAGATCGCGGGGGAGAGAGAGATTGCGAGGGGAGAGAGAGATCGAGGGGGGAGAGAGGGATTGCAAGGGGAGAGAGCGATCGCGGGGGAGAGAGAGATCGCGGGGGAGAGAGTGATCGCGAGGGGAGAGAGAGATCGCGGGGGAGAGAGAGATCGCGGGGGAGAGAGAGATCGCGGGGGAGAGAGAGATCGCGGGGGAGAGAGAGATCGCGAGGGAGAGAGAGATCGCGGGGGAAAGAGAGATCGCGGGGGGAGAGAGAGATCGCGGGGGAGAGAGAGATCGCGGGGGAGAGAGAGATCGCGGGGGGAGAGAGAGATCGCGGGGGAGAGAGAGATCGCGGGGGGAGAGAGAGATCGCGGGGGAGAGAGAGATCGCGGGGGGAGAGGGATTGCGGGGGGAGAGAGATCGCGGGGGGGGAGAGAGATCGCGGGGGGAGAGTGATCGAGGCGGAGGGAGATCGCGGGGGGAGAGAGATTGAGGCGGAGAGAGAGAGAGATCACGGGGGGAGAGAGAGAGATCACGGGGAGTGGGAGATCACGGGGGAGAGAGAGATGGCGGGGGAGAAAGAGAGATCACGGGGGGAGAGAGAGAGATCGCGGTGGGAGTGGGAGATCATGGGGGAGAGAGAGATCGCGGGGGAGAGATAGATCGCGGGGGGGAGAGATCGCGGGGGGGAGAGATCGCGGAGGGAGAGAGATCGAGGGGGGAGGGAGAGATCAAGGGGGGGTGGGAGAGGTCGAGGGGGAGAGAGAGATCGCTAGGGGAGAGAGAGATCGCGGGGGAGAGAGAGATCGCGGGGGAGAGAGAGATTGCGAGGGGAAAGAGAGATCGTGGGGGGAGAGAGAGATCGCGGGGGAGAGAGAGATCGCGGGGGTAGAGAGATCGCGGGGGGAGAGAGAGATCGCGGGGGGAGAGATCGAGGCGGAGAGAGAGATCACGGGGGGAGAGAGAGAGATCACGGGGAGTGGGAGGTCGCGGGGGAGAGAGAGATCGCGGGGCAGAGATAGATCACGGGGGGAGAGAGATCACGGGGGGAGAGAGATCGCGGGGGAGAGATAGATCGCGGGGGGTAGAGAGACAGATCGCGGGGGGAGTGGGAGATCGCGGGGGAGAGAGAGATCGCGGGGGAGAGATAGATCACGGGGGGAGAGAGATCACGGGGGGAGAGAGATCGAGGGGGGAGGGAGAGATCGAGTGGGGAGAGAGAGATCGAGGGGGGAGAGAGAGATCAAGGGGGGAGGGAGAGGTCGCGTGGGGAGGGAGAGGTCGAGGTGGAGGGAGAGGTCGCGGGGGAGAGAGATCGCGGGGCAGAGATAGATCACGGGGGGAGAGAGATCACGGGGGGAGAGTGATCGCGGGGGAGGGATAGATTGCGGGGGGTAGAGAGACAGATCGCGGGGGGAGTGGGAGATCGCGGGGGAGAGAGAGATCGCGGGGGAGAGATAGATCACGGGGGGAGAGAGATCACGGGGGGAGAGAGATCGAGGGGGGAGGGAGAGATCGAGGGGGGAGAGAGAGATCGAGGGGGGAGAGAGAGATCAAGGGGGGTGGGAGAGGTCGCGTGGGGAGGGAGAGGTCGAGGGGGAGGGAGAGGTCGCGGGGGAGAGAGATCGCGGGGGGAGAGAGAGATCGCGGGAGAGAGAGAGATCGCGGGGGGAGAGAGAGATCGCAGGGGGAGAGAGATCGCGGGGGAGAGAGAGATTGCGAGGGGAGAGAGAGATCGAGGGGGGAGAGAGGGATTGCAAGGGGAGAGAGCGATCGCGGGGGAGAGAGAGATCGCGGGGGAGAGAGTGATCGCGAGGGGAGAGAGAGATCGCGGGGGAGAGAGAGATCGCGGGGGAGAGAGAGATCGCGGGGGAGAGAGAGATCGCGAGGGAGAGAGAGATCGCGGGGGAAAGAGAGATCGCGGGGGGAGAGAGAGATCGCGGGGGAGAGAGAGATCGCGGGGGAGAGAGAGATCGCGGGGGGAGAGAGAGATCGCGGGGGAGAGAGAGATCGCGGGGGGAGAGAGAGATCGCGGGGGAGAGAGAGATCGCGGGGGAGAGAGAGATCGCGGGGGGAGAGGGATTGCGGGGGGAGAGAGATCGCGGGGGGGGGAGAGAGATCGCGGGGGGAGAGTGATCGAGGCGGAGGGAGATCGCGGGGGGAGAGAGATTGAGGCGGAGAGAGAGAGAGATCACGGGGGGAGAGAGAGAGATCACGGGGAGTGGGAGATCACGGGGGAGAGAGAGATGGCGGGGGAGAAAGAGAGATCACGGGGGGAGAGAGAGAGATCGCGGTGGGAGTGGGAGATCATGGGGGAGAGAGAGATCGCGGGGGAGAGATAGATCGCGGGGGGGAGAGATCGCGGAGGGAGAGAGATCGAGGGGGGAGGGAGAGATCAAGGGGGGGTGGGAGAGGTCGAGGGGGGAGAGAGAGATCGCTAGGGGAGAGAGAGATCGCGGGGGAGAGAGAGATCGCGGGGGAGAGAGAGATTGCGAGGGGAAAGAGAGATCGTGGGGGGAGAGAGAGATCGCGGGGGAGAGAGAGATCGCGGGGGTAGAGAGATCGCGGGGGGAGAGAGAGATCGCGGGGGGAGAGATCGAGGCGGAGAGAGAGATCACGGGGGGAGAGAGAGAGATCACGGGGAGTGGGAGGTCGCGGGGGAGAGAGAGATCGCGGGGCAGAGATAGATCACGGGGGGAGAGAGATCACGGGGGGAGAGAGATCGCGGGGGAGAGATAGATCGCGGGGGGTAGAGAGACAGATCGCGGGGGGAGTGGGAGATCGCGGGGGAGAGAGAGATCGCGGGGGAGAGATAGATCACGGGGGGAGAGAGATCACGGGGGGAGAGAGATCGAGGGGGGAGGGAGAGATCGAGTGGGGAGAGAGAGATCGAGGGGGGAGAGAGAGATCAAGGGGGGAGGGAGAGGTCGCGTGGGGAGGGAGAGGTCGAGGTGGAGGGAGAGGTCGCGGGGGAGAGAGATCGCGGGGGAGAGATAGATCGCGGGGGAGAGATCGCGGGGGGAGAGAGAGATCGCAGGGGGAGAGAGATCGCGGGGGAGAGAGAGATCGTGAGGGGAGAGAGAGATCGAGGGGGGAGAGAGAGATTGCAAGGGGAGAGAGAGATCGCGGGGGAGAGAGAGATCGCGGGGGAGAGAGAGATCGCGGGGGAGAGAGAGATCGCGAGGGGAGAGATCGCGGGGGAGAGAGAGATCGCGGGGGAGAGAGAGATCGTGGGGGAGAGAGAGATCGCGAGGGAGAGAGAGATCGCGGGGGAGAGAGAGATCGCGAGGGGAGAGTGAGATCGCGGGGGAGAGAGAGATCGCGGGGAAGAGAGAGGTTGCGAGGGGAGAGAGAGATCGCGGGGGGAGAGAGAGATCACGGGGGAGAGAGAGATCGCGGGGGAGAGAGAGATCGCGGGGGTAGAGAGATCGCGGGGGAGAGAGAGATCGCGGGGGGAGAGAGCGATCGAGGCGGAGAGAGAGAGAGATCACGGGGGGAGAGAGAGAGTTCACGGGGAGTGGGAGATCGCGGGGGAGAGAGAAATCGCGGGGGAGAGATAGATCACGGTGGGGAGAGAGATCACGGGGGGAGAGAGATCGTGGGGGAGAGATAGATCGCGGGGGGTAGAGAGACAGATCGCGGGGGGAGTGGGAGATCGCGGGGGAGAGAGTGATCGCAGGGGAGAGCTAGATCACGGGGGGTAGAGAGATCACGGGGGGAGAGAGATCGAGGGGGGAGGGAGAGATCGAGGGGGGAGAGAGAGATCTAGGGGGGAGGGAGAGGTCGCGGGGGGAGGAAGAGGTCGAGGGGGAGGGAGAGGTCGCGGGGCAGAGAGATCGCGGGGGGAGAGAGAGATCGCGGGGGAGAGAGAGATTGCGGGGGGAGTGAGATCGCGGGGGAGAGAGAAATCGCGGGGGAGATAGATCGGGAGGGGAGAGAGAGATCGCGGGGGAGAGAGATTGCGAGGGGAGAGAGAGATCGCGGGGGAGAGAGAGATTGCGAGGGGAGAGAGAGATCGCGGGGGGAGAGAGAGATCGAGGGGGAGAGATCACGGGGGGAGAGAGAGATCGAGGGGGTAGAGAGAGATCGAGGGGAGAGGGAGAGATCGCGGCGGGAGAGAGATCGAGGGGGGAGAGATCGAGGGGGGAAGAGAGTCGCGGGGGGAGGGAGAGATCGAGGGGGAGAGAGAGATCGAGGGGGGAGGAGAGATCGAGGGGGGAGAGAGATCGCGGGGGAAGAGAGAGATCGAGGGGGGAGGAGAGATCGAAGGGGGAGAGAGATCGCGGGGGAAGAGAGAAATCGCGGGGGAAAGGAGAGATCGAGGGGGAAAGGAGAGATCGAGGGGGGAGGTGAGATCGACGGGGGAGGAGAGATTGCAGCAGGTTTGCTTGAGGGGCCGGAGGGAAGAACTCCAAAACATCTGTTCTCATAAAAACTGGATAGTTATTTCCTTCAGTTGCAGAATGTCTGACAGTGAATTCGAAATATCAGCCATTAATTATGAATCTTTCCATTTACAGATTTACCACTATTAAGAGTCACTGTATTTGCGTTATAAATCTGATCAAGTATTTAGGCAGATTCATCTGCCTCAAATGACATTGACATAAAACTTGTGTCAAAAATTTCCAACAGCATTTGTCACATTTATGTTTAATTACTTGCTTCCAAAATTCTCTCTCTCATTCTTGCTCACTTTCGCTTTCATATTTCTATTTGCATATGTGTTTCTCTCTCTCTCTCTGTCTCTGTCTCTGTCTCTCTCTCTTTCTCCGTCTATCTCTTTCTGTCTCCCTCTCTCTCTGTTTCCCCCTTTCTCTGTCTCTGCCTCTCGCTCTGTCCAATTCCAATTCCAATTCAAATGCTTTATTGGCATGAAAGTTTACAGAGAACCATATTGCCAAAGCTTACATAGCAAAAAGGTACAGTTTTCCAACATTCTGTAGGTGTCAATCGATTTGACATTTGTTGGGTACATACAATATTACTTTTAACAATATTAATTTTAAACAGTCTTACTTTTAAACAGTCCTCAGGTTGTGACATGTTGTTACATATTTGGCCCCAAGGTATGGTCTGTCTCCTTCTCCCAGGACTAATCTCAATTTTGACAGGTCATCCAATTCCTTGAAATCTGGGGTTGTTTGGCTTAGCTTGTTGAATAATATGTTTCTTGATGTGTTGAATTTTTCGCATTTTAGGAGGAAATGCATTTCTGTTTCAACCTCGCCGGCCAGACATTGATCGCATATTCTATTCTCTCTAGGCTGCCAGGATTTCTTGTATCTGCCTTTTTCAATTTCCAGTTGGTGGTCGCTTAGTCTGTACCTGGTGAGGGTCTGTCTCTGTTTTGTGTCTCTGATGGTCGTGAGGTAGTCTGCCAGTTTATAATCTCTTTTTAGGGCCCGGTAACATTCTAATCTGCTTTGGCTTTCGGTTATTTTGTTCCAATGTTCCAGGTAGGTTTCTTTGCATTGTTTAATGATTTGGTTCACTCGGATTGGTGTTTGGACGGCTGTGTTGGTCTGGGGCTGGTCAGGGTCCGGCTGAGTACTTAGTTTCAGTAGCAGCTGACTCAGGGGACTCTTTTCTGGGTTTAGCTCTTGGGTCTGAAAGGCTTTGAAATGAAGGGTGTCTGGGGAGCTAGATTTGAGGTGATTTAGGAAGTTTAGTGCTCGTTTTTGGATGTTTATTATCAGTGGGTATCTGCCTAGTTCGGCTCTGCATGCATTTGTTGGCGTTTTTCTTTGGGTGCGAAGGATGTTTCGGCAGAATTCTGCATGTAGGGCTTCTATTGTGTGTTTTTCCCATTTAGTGTAGCTTTGGTGATTTAGCGGGCCCCATACTTCACTACCGTACAGTGCAATGGGCAGGATTATGCTGTCAAATATTTTGAGCCAGATTTTGATTGGGATTTGGATGTTGTAGAATTTTCTTTTTATTGCATATAGGGCTCTTCGGGCTTTTTCTTTTAGTGCATTCACTGCTATGCTGAAGCTCCCTGATGCTGTAATAGTTAGACCAAGGTAGGTGTAGCTCATAGTGTGTCCTATAGCGGTATCACTGAGGGTAAATTGGTATTTGTTTTCCTGACATCTGGGCCTTTTTTGAAAAATCATGATGTTGGTTTTCTTTAGATTTACTGTTAGAGCCCAATTTTGGCAGTATTTGTCGAGTAGGTCTAGTTGTTGCTGTAATCCCTGTTCTGTGGGAGACAGCAGAACCAGGTCGTCCGCATAGAACAGGGATTTCACTTCTCCATCAAGGAGACGGAGACCTGGTGACTCGCTTTGCTCCAGCATGTCTGCTAATTCATTTATGTATATGTTGAACAGGGTCGGGCTCAAATTGCAGCCCTGTCGGACGCCTCTTCTCTGGGTGAAGAAATCGGTGCGTTTGTCTCCAATTTTGACCCCGCATTTGTTTTTCAGATACATTGATTTAATAAGGTCATAGACTTTGCCCCCTATTCCACACTGAAGAAGTTTATAATAGAGCCCTTCGTGCCATATAGAGTCAAAGGCTTTCTTGAAGTCGATGAAACAGGCGAATATTTTCCCATTTTTTGTTTGGTGTATATGTTTTTCAATGAGGGTGTGAAGGGTATAGATATGGTCGGCGGTGCGGTGTTTTGGAAGAAAGCCTATTTGGTTTTTTCTGAGGATATTATGTTTGTTAAGAAAATCAAGTAATCTGCTGTTTAGAATACTGCAGAATAACTTCCCTAGACAACTGTTGACACAGATGCCGCGGTAGTTATTTGGGTCTGATTTGTTTCCGCTTTTATATATGGGGGAGATTAGTCCTTGGCACCAGATATCGGGAAAACAGCCTGAACGTAATATGATGTTGAATAATTTGAGTACCGCACCCTGCATCTCCATATTGCTGAACTTGAGCATTTCATTTTTGATGTTGTCTGGGCCACAGGCTTTCTTTAGGTGGAGAGATTTTGTTTTTGTGGCCAGTTCTTTCCATGTGATTGGGGAGTCTAGAGGGTTTTGGTTGTCTTTAATTGTTGCTTCTAATGTGTGGAGTTTTTCTGTGACCTGATGTTGACTTGGGTTTGTTTCGTTTATTGGGATGTCTTTGTAGAGGTTTTCAAAATGTGTTCTCCAGATGTCGCCATCTTGGATTGGTAATGCTTGCAATTGTGTTGTACTCAGGTTATTCCACATTTCCCAGAATTGTTTTGGATTGGTGGAGTTTTCAATTTCTTCGAGTATTTTGTGGGTATAGTTTTGTGTTTTGTTCCTAATGGTGTGTTTATATCTTTTGAGGGTTTCATTGTATCTAGTACGTAGGTCCGGATTGTTTGGTTGCTGATGCTTTTGGTTTGATATTTTTCTCAGGTCTTTTCTGGCATTTTTGCATTCGTGGTCAAACCATTTCTTATTTTTATTTTGTCTTTTGTGACTCTTCCTCTTCTGTTTCACGAGGTCGGTTTTTACAGCTGCCTCATGGAAGATCATATTTATATCCTCTATGGCCATGTTTACACCATCTCTGGTGATCTCATATAGATTTTCTTTAAATTTTGAAATTTTACTTGTGAGATCAGGTGAATTTAGTGCTGTGATGAATTTATCTCCACTGTCTGGGGCCCATCTGTATGTCTGGTTTATTTTATGTAGCTTAATGGGTTCCTTTTTTGTGTCTGTAGTTTGGGCAGAAAGTTTAAGGTACACATTTATTTGGTTATGGTCTGAGAGGGGGGATTGCTGCCTGACAGTGAATGCGTTGATATCGCAGGGGTCCAGGTCAGTGATTGGATAATCCACCACACTAGACCCAAGAGTTGAGGAATATGTGAGTCTCCCTAAGGAGTCCCCTCTGAACCTACCGTTAACTATGTACAGGCCTAAGGCTCGGCAGAGTTGCACTACCTCCCTACCGCTTTTATTTATTACACAATCGAGGTTGTTTCGGTTTGCGATGGCTGGTGTGACATATAGAGGGGTCTGGCCAAACACATGGTTGTTGCCCTGTGGGTCTATGAAGTCAGGTTCACATCCTGTCCTTGCATTTAGGTCCCCACATAGTAGCACCTTTCCTTGGGCCTGGAAATGGCTGATTTCCATGTGGAGAGTGTCAAATATCTCCTCTTCAAAATATGGCGATTCTATTGGAGGTATGTCGATCGCACATAAGTAAACATCGTTTTTTGCTATTCCTATATTTTTATCTAATTTTAGCCATACGTGTGATTTTCCCTGTTTTATCGGTGAGATGTGTTTGTTCAGTTCTCCTTTATACCACACCAGGATTCCCCCGGAGGTTCTGCCCTTGCGTGTCTTAGTGTTCTTTACTGAGGGCACAATGATTTCATGGTACATTGGAGGACAGTGGGTCGGCATGTCCTTTTGGCACCATGTTTCTGTTAACACAATTATATCAATGTCTTTTATAGCTTTTAGGAATTCAGGGTCTGTACTCTTCATCCCAAAAGTTGAGGAGCGGAGGCCCTGGATATTCCAGCAGCTTATGTGGAAAGAACGCATTTATATAGTTCAATAAAACGAAATAAAATGGACCTATTTTGTGGGATGCGTGTGGGAACACTATTTTCCATAATGCTAAATGATGATTTAGTATAAATTTCATGAGGCATGCACATATATCTATCTAATAATAGTAATAATACTGATAAGATAACAATAATGATAATGATAAATAACAATATTAATAATTTCTCCGGCTTTCTATCAGGCTGTTCAGCATCGTCATGATCTTTCTCAGTTCTTGGTCTGCAGTCTGTGGTCTAGAGGGGGGTCTTGGGTCAGGTATAAAAGCACGGTTCTGTTGTTGGTTTTGTAAAGGGGGGTGGGGGACATTGGTGGTCCTGTTTGGGTTACGGCTCCCAATGGTAGAGGGGGTGGGAGGGCTGCGTTTTTTGGCAGTGTTTATGAGGTTTCTTGCGAAGACCCACATCCGCTGTTTGAGTAGATGTATTTCGTCACAGAGGTCCCTTGTGTTGATGTTTGGATGATGGGCCAGGTAGACGTTGGGGAAGACAGAACATCTCGTGTCGATCTCCCTGTTGGTGTTGTGGATTATATAGGCTGGGGTGTCCTTTCTGGGCAGTAGTGTGGAGATCACGATCCGCGCCTCGGGGAATTCCTTGCTGGCCTTTTCCGCCATCCTGCTCACCGCCCTAGCAGTGCCTTCCTGTAGGGTGCGTAGGTCGTTTGTTCCTGTGTGGATCACAAGCCATTTGGGGCTTCCAAGGGATTCTTTGTTCAGGATCCTCATTGCATGGTCTGTGTTGCTGCACCATTTTTTTTCAGGACTTGATGACCTGGGAACAGCCTCTGGGGGTCCAGAAACTTTCCGTTGGAGTCGGTCAGCAGGACCGCCTGAGGGGCTGGTTTTTCAGACTGGGTAGCAGTAGTCTGGGCAGGACTCGACTGATGGCTGGTTGTTGGCTGGGTTTCTGGGATATGTTGTGTGGCAGGAGCAGGGTTTGAGGCTTTCGGTGTGTCCTCATGTGGGGGGGCATCTGACGGGTTCTGTGTCCCTGTGTGTGAGGACTGGGTAGCGGTAGTCTGGGCAGGACTTGACTGAGGGCTGGTTGTTGGCTGGGTTTCTGGGATAAGCTGTGTGGCAGGAGCGGGGTTTGTGGCTTTCGGTGTGTCCTCGTGTGGGGTGGCATCCGACGGGTTCTGTGTCCTTGTGTGTGTTGTTTTTTGGACCTTAGGAGGTTTGTGTTGCCTGCTGAGCCTTTCTACGGCCTCTATCATTTTGTTTAGCTGGGTATGGAGTTCTTTGATCTTATTTCTTTGTTCCTCTACGGTCTTTATCAGCTTGTGGATGGTGGACTCATTTTCCGTTTTCAGCTGTTTGAGTTCCTCCGTCCAGTTCTTGGTCTGTGTTTCTCTGTATTTGTTGAATTCGAGTTCTAGTTTGGACAGACTCTCTTTCAGCAGTTTGTTTGCGTTGAGAGGTGTGGGAGGGGTGGAGATGGTCAGGGAGGTGTGTGTCTCTGCTGGACTCTCTTCTTCTTCCTCCACTTGGTTCTCATCATCCTCTGTTCGACTCTCTTTTGCCTCCTGGCCATTGGTCCTATTTGTGTCTGCCTTAGTTTTCAACTGGGGGAATTCCTTTTCGAAGGAGTCCAGATTTTCTACATTCCCCTGTATCATGATCTTTCCTTTTTTGTTGTAGTAGCTTATGGTTAGCAGGGGGTCATCTTTATCTAGATTTCCATCTTTACATATTTTCAGTCTGCCTCCACTGCCAATACCTTCGCTGGAGACGTATGCGTAGTATTTTTGTAAAGTCTCCTTCCATGAGGGAACGGAGTCGGTGTAGAATATGAGGTTGTTCTTCGTCTTAATCCCTTTGTGTCTCTCTCTGTCTATCTGCGTGTCTCTGTTGGAAAGCCTAAGGTGGAGTACAGGAAACTTTGGTTTATCTGGAGGTTAAAAGTCCGGAAAGCTCTATCTACCCGCAAAATTCAGGAGCCGTTTCCTGTAAGTTTTTTTACTTCTCGTTGCTTTTTTTTTCCCAGTCAGGCTCTGCAAGGTCTGTAGCTAAGCAACAGCTTCAGCTAGAGATGCTTTTAAGCTGCAGCCGACTGTTTTGAAGCTGTTGCTAAGCAACAGGGTTTGTTGATTCACATGGAGCTGAAAATCTCCGTATGTTTCAACATTAGCGCTGGTTTGTCCGGCAGTTTTGATGGGACGGCAACAGCTCGGTCCCGTCGGTGCCGGATATCACAAAGTTTCCTGTATGTAGAAAAACAGAGAAAATTCAAAAAAACAAGGCCACAAAAACCAGCAGGGGCATCTTCCTGGCCGTAAGCCATAAAAATTCATCTGGTTCACTAATGTCCTTTAGGGAAGGAAATCTGCCGTCCTTACCCGGTCTGGCCTATATGTCACTCCAGACCCACACCGATGTGGTTGACTCTTACAAAAGCAAAATACCGCGGATGCTGAAAATCTGAAATAAAACCAGTAAAAGCTGGAAATGCTCAGCAGGTCAGGCAGAGTTAATGGGCTGAGTTTTTAACCTATGAATGGGTTTGGGTGCGGTGGTGGGGTGGGGGGTGCGGTCTCCACTGTGTTTAACTTAACGAGATCAATTGACTGAATCACGGGAGTTTCCCGGTCAATTAACTGGAGCGGATCTGATGATGCCACGGATGCCTCGCCTTTAACACACCTATTTAAAGGGGCCTTGCACACATCAGAGTTGTCGGAGGATCTGAGGTGGTTGTGAGAGGCGCCTGTCACTCTTACATCCAATACTTTGACTGTGAAAGTGCAAGCATTTCTAGCCAAGGGGGCAGTCACAGCGCCAGAAGGCTGCGCCCAGGTTTTCTGATTCCTCCCCGGAAGCCCTGCTCCAGGGAGTGAGAGAACGGAAGGAGGTTCTCTTCCCTGGTGACGGCAGGAAGAGGCCAGCCGCTGAAACAAAGAGGGCATGGCTGGAGAGCGCCCACAAAGTGAGCAGCAGAGGTGATGTGAGCTGCTCCTGGATGCAGTGTAAGAAGAGATTTAATGACCTCATGAAGTCAGGAAAGGTGAGTGCAATTCCACATTCAACTGCATCCTGATGTGTGTGTCATCCCAACCCCATCACTCTGCCTTCCCAAGCCGACTCCTGCACATCACTCCTCACACCAACTTACCTTGCAGGTACACCCATCCCTCATTGTCTATGCACCTACTCACATCCCCATCTGACCATCCACCACTGACACTCATCCTCATCCTAATGCAATCATAGAAAGTAATGCCACAGAAGGGCTCCTCCAGATCTGTCAAGGCATCTGAAGCGCATCTTCAGCATGCCAATTGCTTGCTCTGTTGCACATCTGGTCATCACATGGCTTTCATTATAGTGCTCCTCGGCCTCATTGCTTGACCTCCTCAAGGGTGTCATCAGCCACATCTTCAGTGGATAGCCCTTGTTTCCAAGCAGCCAGCTAGTAAGTCTGTTTGGAGGTGCGAAGAGCTGAGGGAGGGTGGACTGGTGCAGGGCGAAAGAGTCATGACAGCTCCCTGGGAATCTGGCACACACATGTATGATGATCTTATTGTGGTTGCAGACGAGCTGCACATTGCGGGACTGGAAGCTCTTCAGGTTCACGATCACTCCTAGGTGATCTAGGGGTGCCTTGAAGGCCACATGTGTGCAGTCGATGACACCCTGCACCTGTGGGAAGCCAGTCAGAGCCCTAAAGCCGAGCGGCTGCTCAGTCACACTGGCTTCATCAGTGGCAAAGTGTACACAAGTGCCTGACTTGTGAAACATGGCATCGGTCACCTGGGTGATGCTTCTGTGGGGGGCCAACTGCGAGATCCTGCAAATGTCTGCTACAGATCCCTGGAAGGAGCCTGAAGCGAAGAAGTTGAGGGCAGTGGTAACTCTGACAGCCACTGGTAAGGCATGTCCACCAGGTCCACTCAGCAGCAGGTCTTCTTCTTGCAAGCTACAAATGTCTGCCATGTCCTAACGCGATAGCCTGAGCCTCCTGAGGCACTGGAGTTCAGTCATGTCCAGGAAGATCATCTTCTGCCTGTATACCCTGTGTTGGGGGTATCGCCTCCTACAAGGTGCACCCCTGTGCTTATCCCCTCTCTCCTGTGGAGTATCAGGTCAGTGAGGAGAAGGCTGCTGTTGCTGGTGTTGTTGCTGCTGCTGGTGTGGCTGGTGTTGTTGGTGCTGGGGCTCATCTTGGTCAGAATCTGAGGTCCACGGTGAAACTGCATAAGCGGCACCCATGCTGATCTGATAGATGCCAGGTAAAGTGGAGATCAGAGGCACAATCCTCCAATGTAGCGAGAGTGACTTGCAATGCGGTGAGAGTGGCTTCCGAGTTTGCAGAAATCACCTGCAAACTCCTGAAAGCAAATTCTCTGCACAAAGTGGTGTCAGCAAGAGACTTTCCCTTAGGCAAGGAAGCAAGTGTAAGGTGTGAGGAATTGTGTGATTTTTCCAGCTGTCAATTAATGAACGCGCTCAATGGCCGCTGAGCTCTCGCCTTCCTTTCACAGGCGAGTTTCAGGAAGCCCGTGAATCCCGTGCACAAGCAGTAAAAGCTGAAAGCTCAGGTTAAAAAGCCTCTTAAGGGTCTCTCAACGAGCTGTTAACTACTTCAATGAAGTTGCTCGTCTCTCCCGAGCGGGCCCGTGGCGCGCTGGGAAATGTGTCCGAGTTAAAGGCGGAAGTCAACGGGATGAAGGCGTGTTCTTGACACGCTGTCATTTTCAGCGCTTTCACCTGCCGACCCGCTTGCGAACCCGCACTCTCTTAAATGTAAAAATTCCGGCCAATGTTTCAGGTTCAGAACTGATGAAAGGTCATCGGCCTGAAATGCTAGTTGAATCCTAAATGCACTTTGAAGTGGCCCAGCAAGCCAGTCAGTTGTATCAAACCTGTACACAACAGCGGATTAAGAAGACCCACCAGTTGCCCTCTTGGACAACTAGGAATGGGCAATAACTGTGGGCTGCCAACATCCTGAGAATGGAAAACAATAGGTAAGCATAGGACTCAAAGAGCTGATGAGGCAAACTCCTCGTGATGAGGGAATGGCAGAGGTACCTTTGTGAGTTTTCACAGAGGAGGTCGATAGAGTGGGAGTTATTATTCAAAGAGAGATGGAAACGGAGAACTTACTCATACTTAAGGGAGACAAGTCACCAGAACCTGATAATTTACATCCAGAGATCCAGAGGGAAGCTGCCGAGGCCCTAAGCTCTGGAATTCCCTCCCTAAACCTCTCCGCCTCTCCCCCCTCCTTTAAGACGCTCCTTAAAACCGACCTCTTTGACCAAGCTTTTGGTCACGTGTTCTAATATCTCAACAACAATAACAACAACTTGCATTTATATAGCGCCTTTAATGGAGTAAAAAGTCCCAACATGCTTCACAGGAGCGATTATCAAACAGAATTGGAGACCGAGTCACATGTGGAGATATTAGGGCCGATGACCACCAGCTCCTTAAAGCCCACCTCTTGGTGCTGGAGTGGATCTGTGATCGGAAGCTCATCTTGGATTTTTCTTCTTTGGCTCAGTGTCAATTTGTTTATTGTCTGATCACGTTCCTGTGAAGCGTCTTAGAATGTTTTACTGTGTTAAAGGTGCTATATAAATACAAGTTGTTGTTGTTGAAGCTAGGGAGAAAAATAGCAGATGTCCTGACTATAATTTTCCAAAATTCTGTGCTAAGGAAAATTGTGCCAGAGGATGGAGCGTGGTAAACGTGAGACAAAGGTAAGCCAGGAAATCATAGGCTAGATCGTCTTACTTCAGCTGCTGGTCAGCTGCTAAAGTTGACATTACAGGGTGACATTACTAAGCAATTGGAGAAATATAAGTGAATTAGGGTCAATCAGCTCAAATTCCTAAAAGGCAGGCTATACTTGAGCAACCTTACAGAAATTCTTTGAAGATATTTAAGATAATCACATAAAGAATTAAAGAGGAGTTTAGAAAAAAATTTCTTAGAAAAAAGATGATTAGAATTGAAAATAACATTTTGGGACACAGTTTAAGCGTAATTAGAGACAGGACGTGTGGTGAGTGTCAAGAGAGTGTCAAGAGAGGACCATAAAGAAGAATACCCTCAGTCAACTAGTCCTGGGACTCAGTGAAGTAATTACTAACACTACTAACAATAACCAGCCCCAGGACAGTGACAGCGTAACACAAAGAATTCGACCCAACACAATCGTCGCTAAGCAAAAGGAAAAATATCTGTCATATTGGGCAGAAACAACAAAAACCCAAAGCAAACTCAATTGCTACTTGGCCCTAAACAGACAATACAACATGGCTGATTACCTGACCATGGTAAAGGATAGCAAACTGAGAAAAACTTTGACAATGTACAGACTTAGTGAACATAACCTGGCGATCGAAAAAGGTAGACACAGGCAGACCCGGCTACCAAGAGAGGACAGGATATGCTCTCACTGAAGTCAGGGAGTGGTGGAGACAGAGATGCACTTCCTCACAGCTTGTAGAAAATATCAGGGCATAAGGGAGAATTTCTACCCAAAATTCACAAAAATATGCCCGGAATTCAGAAATTTAAATGACGACCAAAAACTCCCATACCTACTAGGGGAAGAGAGAAATTGCGTAACACTAGCAGCACACTATGTTACAGCTTGCCATAAACAGAGGGACAACCACTAAATATAAGAAAAGAGTATATATAAATTATATGAAAGTATATTTATACACTCAGGGATATATCTGTTTATACACTGTATGGATAGATCTGTATTTTTGTGAACAAACATGAATGTTTTCCAATGCTTTGGCAACATAAGATGTAACTTGTCATCATGCCAATAAAGCGATTTGAATTGAATTGAATTGAATTGAGTGTAGCGGGCTCGGGGGGAACAGGTGACTTTAGACCTGTGGTTCCCAAAGCTCTCCACCACTGGGGGTTTTCCTCGCCTCGTGTCGGGGTCTGTTGTAGGCTCATTGATAAAGATTGATCGCTGTGATTGGTCAACAACTCCATTATATCGTGCGACTACCAGAAATGGTAGAAGGTGAACTCGATGGACTTTAGTCTTGTTTCATCTAGCAATTCCAATGGTCCAATGTTCCCAGAATTTAGAATCATAAATTCGAGGGCCTAGAAATTCAGTATAGCCACTTTTGGGGCGGTAAAGTCGGGCGGCCGCTAAAGTTTGCGCCCGGCGCAAAGTCGCGCCCCCTTCGCCGATATTCAGTCGCATCGCCCCAAGAGGTTGCTGCTGCGCAAAAACAGGCGATGCACGACTATCTTTAGGCGCTAAGCCGGCGGTGCTGAGCGATACCCCCGAGGCTGGGCGCAGTGCAGGTGCGGCGAGTTCTTGATTGACGGCAGACACTCTGGCGCCGGTCATCTCTTAAAGGGGGAGGGTGTATTTGTTTGCCTGCCACGCCCTGCACACTGAAGCCCTCAACCTAGGCCTGACCACTTCAGCTTCACCTGTACAACGCCCAGGACTATGGAGAAGGCCAGGGAGAGAGCGCAACGCTTCAGTGACGGTGACCTGAGGCTGCTGGTTGGCGGAGTGGAGCGCAGGCGCCATGTTTTGTTCCCAGAAGGTGGCAAGAGGCCGCTGCCCAGCGCCTACCGGAAAGCCTGGAGGGTGTCTTCCAACAGCGTGGTTGCCAGGACTCCTGTACAATGCCGGAAGAAGTTCAATGACCTCACTCGGATTGTCAGGGTGAGTACCCTTTCCAGTGTCCTCCTCATCCTTGCATGTGCACCTCACATTATGGGCAAAGGGACCTGAAAGCCCTAATGGCCAGCCCTCATCCAGCAGCTATGGGCCTGGCATGAAAATCAATTGCACATTCAGCACTTTACACACTGTCCAAGCTATTCGACCATGGGAGGCATTGCAGACAAGATCAGGGCTACACACTGTCCAAGCTATTCGACCATGGGAGGCAGTGCAGACAAGATCAGGGCTACACACTGTACTAGCTATTCGACCATGGGAGGCAGTGCAGACAAGATCAGGGCTACACACTGTGCTAGCTATTCGACCATGGGAGGCAGTGCAGACAAGATCAGGGCTTCACACTGTACTTAGAGGCCGTCCTTTCTCTTGCAGGCCAAGGTTGCGCATAACTGGCGCAACCGCACTGAGACCGGGGGAGGCCGTCCGGACCTCAAAGAGCTCTCCGACCTCGACCAGCATGTGGAGCGCATTATGGGAGGCTGGCTGATTGGCCCCGTCGCCACTGGAGATGCCGACCCTGTTCTGGGCACCAATGGTAAGGGCATCACCTTTTGGACCTCTCTCATTCCACTTGCGCATCAGATCAGCATCCTTTGCCACTGTCCGACCAATGCGGTGAATGGCACCACTCATGCCTCCCTCGCTGCCGCCCTGTCCTCACTCTAAAGCTACTCTTGTGCCTTCCTGCTTTCAGATGGTGAATCGCCAGGTGAGGAGGCGGGCCCTCAAGCTGCCACTGTCAGCCCTTCGGAAGACGAGGAGGAGGAAGAGGAAGCCGGCCCATCAGTGCCACCCTCAGCCGTGCCAGCCCATGGCGATGTAGGGGACACGTCTTCCCTGGAGGGGAGCCGGGGGGAAGGGTCGGAGGAGAGTGAAGCTCCGGGGCCCAGCGGCCTGCAGCAACGCGGGAGGGGTGGGGAAGCTCGGCGGACTTCTCCCCAGAGGGTGAGTGTGGCCTCCAGTCCTGCGACGGTCAGCGCAGAGGAGGTGCGCCTCCTAGAGGAAATGGCCGTCCAGGCTGAGCGCAGGCACACTGAGCTCATGGCTGCAGTGGGAAGGATGCCTGACTCCATAGAGTCACTGGCAAGGAGTGTGCAGGAATTCGGGGCAGCACAGGCCAGGAGTCTGCAACAATTCAGTGCAGCACAGGCCAGGAGTCTGGAACAGTTCAATGCAGCACAGGCCAGGAGTCTGCAGGACATCAATGCAGCACAGGCCAGGAGTCTGCAGGACATCGCGGCAGCACAGGCCAGGAGTCTGCAGGACTTCGCGGCAGCACAGTCGGCTTCTAGCCGAGTGCTCAGTCGTGCCGTCCATTCACTGGCTGGTGTGATGCGGACACAGACCAGGGCCACACGGGCACTAACTGCTGCCACCCTCGCTGGATCAGCCAGGCATCGCCAGGGCACTCGCCGCGCAGCAGCAGCCCAGCAGTCTGTCCTTCAGCTGTTTGCTGCGCATGCTGCAGTGCTGGCCCGTGCGAGTGCCAATGTGTCAGGCGACCAGCGAGCACCTGCGATCTGCCAGGTTGCCACCATTCCTGCAGCCGACACTGCCACTCCGCCATTGCAGCTGCCAGGAGCTGCTGGACACACTGCTGCCGCCCAGCCAGAGTTGGAGCAGTCAGCAGCCGGCCACTCCAAGGCCAGAGCTGGTGTAGGCCGACCCCCAAGGGCATCTGCCGTCTCGCCATCTGCCCCTCAGCAGCCTTCCCCCAGCCTTGCTGCAGCCACTGGGCTCCCATTGAGGAGGAGCAGCAGGGCGGGCAGGGGCCAGGCAAGGATGCGCAAGGCATCGCCCTCGCAGGGCAAAAAGTAGAGGTATGGACAAATGCCTGGTGCTTGTTGGAAGGCCGACACTGGTGCAGTTGTTTTTGTGTAAGGCCGAGACTGGTGTCTATCTTTTTTTGTGTAAGGCCGAGACTGGTGTCTTTCTTTCTTTTTGTAAGGCCGAGACTGGTAGTTTTGTGTTTTTGGAGGGGGCTTCTCCACATGAGCATGTAATGTGGGAAGGGCAGAGGTTTTCAATAAATTTTTGTTGTTAAATTGCAGTGTGCATGGTTTTTTGGTTAAGTCCTGGTTGCCCTGCTCGGCTGAGGGCTTGTGGAGCGGCTACATTCATCTGCTGACATTGGCACAAGCCAGTCCCTGAGAGGGGGCCTAGAACCGACGTTCAATAAGCCGGCGACGGGTGGCCCTTGCACTTTGTGCCTCCATCCTGTGCTGGTCCTCCTCCTCCTCCTCCTGCTCCTCCTCCTGAGGTGGTCCTCCAATCTGTGGTGGCAGTGGCTGAGTCCTGCGGATAGCCAGGTTGTGCAGCATGCAGCAAACGACCACGAAATGGGAGACTCGCTCCGGAGAATACTGCAGGGCTCCACCGGAACGATCGAGACAGCGGGACCGTTACTTCAGGACGCCGATTGTTTGTTCGATGATGTTCCTGGTCGCTTGATGGCTCTCGTTGTATCGCTCTTCAGCAGGGGTGCTGGGCGCACGGAGCGGGGTCATCAGCCAGGTACACAAAGGATAGCCTTTGTCCCTGATAAGCCATCCTTGTGGGCGAGGCTGTGCCTGGAACATGTCTGCCACAGAAGTCTGTCGCAGGATGAAGGCATCGTGGCTGCTGCCTGGAAAGCGGGCATTGACAGCTAGGATGAGCTGCCTGTGGTCACACACCAGCTGTACGTTCAGCGAATGGTAGCCCTTCCGGTTGTGGTAATCCTCGGCATTCTCCAGAGGTGCCCGCAAAGCCACATGCGTGCAGTCAATGGCGCCCTGCACCATGGGGAAGCCCGCGAATGCTGCAAAGCCCATTGCACGCTGTTGCTGCTTGTCAAGGGCCATGGAGAAGGAGATGAACTGACGTCTCCTTTTGAAAAGGGCATTGGTCACCTGGCGGATGCAGCAATGCACGGCGAACTGGGAGATGTTGGCAATGTCCCCAGTAGCGGATTGGAAGGAGCCGGTGGCATAAAAGTTGAGAGCCACCGTCACCTTCACTGCCACCGACAGAGACGTCCTGCTCCTCAGCTGTGGCTGCAGATCAACGGCAAGCAGCTGGCAGATCTCTGTGACCACGTCCCTTCTGAATCGCAGCCTCCGAACACACTGCTCCTCAGACATGTTGAGATAGGAGAACTGCTGGCGGTATACCCTGGGTGGGTAAGGCCTCCTTTGCCGACGCCTGTTGCCCCCTCTCCGTCTAACCAGGGCTGCCACTCTCTCATGGCGTCTGTGAGCCCTTTGGATGTAATTGAGAAAGCCAGCGTTGACACCCATTGCAGCCGCCATAATATGCTGGCAAACAATGAGATGTCAATGAAGGCAAAAACCTTTTGAAAGCTGTGGCCTGAAGCCTAGAAGTACCTGTCCGAGTGTTGGGCCAAAGCAGAAAGCTATCTACCTTGGTCTCTCTCCAAAGATCCGTTTCGCAAGAAGGTGTGCTGCAAAATGGCAGCCTTTTATATTGCAGGATGAGTGCCCTTTAATTTGCGCCCCCCGCGCCCCGCATCGGCTGAGCACCGTTCCACTTCACAGTCGCTAGGGGCGCCAGGTGCACAATGGGGCGGCGCGACTGAAGTTCCGGTTGGGGGCGCACAAAGGGCGTTGCACGATGAAATGACGTCATGATCTGCGCGCGCAGCTGAGCGCACGCAAAGACTTTGCGCCGGCGCTAAATCTCTAGTGAAGTTGGGGCGAGGCGCAGTTCGCGCTGCGCCCGGGCGCTACCCGCCTAGCGCCCGACATCTACTCCTCCTAAGGCGCTAACGGCTGGCGCAACCAACTGAATTTCTAGGCCTAGGTCTTTGGCTGAAAAAGAGGAATATTAAAGAGTATGGGGAGTGAGCAGGAGAGTGAAATTCGACTAGGTGGTGCATGGAGAAAAACACAGGTGCAGACATGTTGGGTCAAATGGCCCTTTTCTGTGTGATGACGTTCTATGACTCTCCTATAATTCTTTGTCTCATTCTCTGCTTCCTTCTGTCTCACTCTCTCTTTCCCATTGTCTAATATCCTGGGCTAGATTTCCACTGTTAAGAGTTTTATTGACCATGCATCAACAGTGGCACACTTCCAGTAGATTATTCTTGAGTACTGATTGTTAAGGCCTCGTTAAAGGCCATTCTTGAGAGTCTTGAAAGAACTCCGCAATGTGAGAGGAAATAGTTAATTGCCAGCCGTCAGGCTAAGATTTTGAAGTATCATTACAGCAGTGACTCAGCTATGGGATTGCAGAGTTGCTTTGCCTCAGAGCGTTGGTCTATCAGCTATTGGTGGATATTGCACAATGCAGGAGGAGGAGGAAAGAGCAACGTAGGACCTCGAGGGCACTGAACGTGCACTGCTTGTGTTCAGGCAGCTTGTGCGCAACAGAGTTATCTGACTAGGCAGGCAGAGGAGCAATGCATGAGTAAGCACAAGCTCAGCAGGGAGGCTGTGATTGAGGTGAGTTGCCTGATTGCCGAAAAAGCCAGTTATCTGCACTCCACTACCAGAGTTCAGAGAAAGATACCAACATCTACACTTGTTTAAGCTTTTACAGGGAATGCTGGATTTAGTTTGTTCTGAATTGGCCGATATGAACCCGACTCAGATTAAAATTAAAAGATCAGACTCCATTCAGCTCCCCTGGATGATGCAATGCTTGAGATACCGATTGACACTTGCCCAGCCCTCAGCCAGCAAGGAATAAAAAACTATTTATTTATATTTAAATGTGACTAGCAAGATTATGGCCCTGATAGTAACTCCGAGGCGGGCAGAGCATGAGGGCAGGAGGATTTGCGGACGGGAAACCCGGGAATGAGGTCCCGCCAACTTTAACAGCAACACCTGCTTTAAATCGACAGTCCCGCTGTCGGGCGGGAAAGCAGCGGGAGTGGGTCAGAGGTAAGTCCGACACCGGGGGAGGGGGGAGTCAGACATCGGGGGAGGGGGGAGTCAGACATCGGGGGAGGGGGAAGTCAGACATCGGGGGAGGGGGGAGTCAGACATCGGGGGAGGGGGGAGTCGGACATCGGGGGAGGGGGGAGTCGGACATCGGGGGAGGAGGGAGTCGGACATCGGGGGAGGGGGGAGTCAGACATCGGGGGAGGGGGGAGTCGGACATCGGGGGAGGGGGGAGTCAGACATCGGGGGAGGGGGAGTCGGACATCGGGGGAGGGGGGAGTCCGACATCGGGGGAGGGGCGAGTCAGACATCGGGGGAGGGGGGAGTCGGACATCGGGGGAGGGGGGAGTCGGACATCGGGGGAGGGGGGAGTCAGACATCGGGGGAGGGGGGAGTCGGACATCGGGGGAGGGGGGAGTCAGACATCGGGGGAGGGGGGAGTCGGACACCGGGGGAGGGGGGAGTCAGACATCGGGGGAGGGGGGAGTCGGACATCGGGGGAGGGGGGAGTCGGACATCGGGGGAGGGGGGAGTCAGACATCGGGGGAGGGGGGAGTCAGACATCGGGGGAGGGGGGAGTCGGACATCGGGGGAGGGGGGAGTCCGACATCGGGGGAGGGGGGAGTCGGACACCGGGGGGAGGGGGGAGTCGGACATCGGGGGAGGGGGGAGTCGGACATCGGGGGAGGGGGGAGTCGGACATCGGGGGAGGGGGGAGTCGGACATCGGGGGAGGGGGGAGTCGGACATCGGGGGAGGGGGGAGTCAGACATCGGGGAGGGGGGAGTCGGACATCGCATGGGGGGAGGAGGGAGTCGGACATCGGGGGAGGGGGAGTCAGACATCGGGGGGAGGGGGGAGTCGGACATCGGGGGAGGGGGGAGTCGGACATCGCATGGGGGGAGGAGGGAGTCGGACATCGGGGGAGGGGGAGTCGGACATCGGGGGAGGGGGGAGTCGGTCATCGGGGGAGGGGGGAGTCGGACATCGGGGGAGGGGGGAGTCGGACATCGGGGGAGGGGGGAGTCGGACATCGGGGGAGGGGGGAGTCGGACATCGCATGGGGGGAGGAGGGAGTCGGACATCGGGGGAGGGGGAGTCGGACATCGGGGGAGGGGGGAGTCGGTCATCGGGGGAGGGGGGAGTCGGACATCGGGGGAGGGGGGAGTCGGACATCGGGGGAGGGGGGAGTCGGACATCGGGGGAGGGGGGAGTCGGACATCGGGGGAGGGGGGAGTTGGACATCGGGGGAGGAGGGAGTCGGACATCGGGGGAGGGGGGAGTCAGACATCGGGGGAGGGGGGAGTCGGTCATCGGGGGAGGGGGGAGTCGGACATCGCATGGGGGGAGGAGGGAGTCGGTCATCGGGGGAGGGGGGAGTCGGACATCGGGGGAGGGGGAGTCAGACATCGGGGGAGGGGGGAGTCGGACATCGGGGGAGGGGGAGTCGGACATCGGGGGAGTCGGACATCGGGGGAGGGGGGAGTCGGACATCGGGGGAGGGGGGAGTCGGACATCGGGGGAGGGGGGAGTCGGACATCGGGGGAGGGGGGAGTCGGACATCGGGGGAGGGGGGAGTCAGACATCGGGGGAGGGGGGAGTCAGACATCGGGGGAGGGGGGAGTCGGTCATCGGGGGAGGGGGGAGTCGGACATCGGGGGAGGGGGGAGTCAGACATCGGGGGAGGGGGGAGTCAGACATCGGGGGAGGGGGGAGTCGGACATCGGGGGAGGAGGGAGTCGAGGAGGGAGTCAGACATCGGGGGAGGGGGGAGTCGGTCATCGGGGGAGGGGGGAGTCGGACATCGGGGGAGGGGGGAGTCAGACATCGGGGGAGGGGGGAGTCAGACATCGGGGGAGGGGGGAGTCGGACATCGGGGGGAGGGGGGAGTCGGACATCGGGGGAGGGGGAGTCGGACATCGGGGGAGGGGGGAGTCCGACATCGGGGGAGGGGGGAGTCAGACATCGGGGGAGGGGGGAGTCAGACATCGGGGGAGGGGGGAGTCGGACACCGGGGGGAGGGGGGAGTCGGACATCGGGGGGAGGGGGGGAGTCGGACACCGGGGGGAGGGGGGAGTCGGACATCGGGGGGAGGGGGGGAGTCGGACACCGGGGGAGGGGGGAGTCGGACATCGGGGGAGGGAGGGAGGGGGGAGTCGGACATCGGGGGAGGGGGGAGTCGGACATCGGGGGAGGGGGGAGTCGGACATCGGGGGAGGGGGGAGTCGGACACCGGGGGAGGGGGGAGTCGGACATCGGGGGAGGGAGGGAGGGGGGAGTCGGACATCGGGGGAGGGGGGGAGTCGGACATCGGGGGAGGGGGGAGTCGGACATCGGGGGAGGGGGGAGTCAGACATCGGGGGAGGGGGGAGTCGGACATCGGGGGAGGGGGGAGTCGGACATCGGGGGAGGGGGGAGTCAGACATCGGGGGGAGGGGGAGTCGGACATCGGGGGAGGGGGGAGTCGGACACCGGGGGAGGGGGAGTCAGACATCGGGGGAGGGGGGAGTCAGACATCGGGGGAGGGGGGAGTCAGACATCGGGGGAGGGGGGAGTCAGACATCGGGGGAGGGGGGAGTCAGACATCGGGGGAGGGGGGAGTCAGACATCGGGGGAGGGGGGAGTCGGACACGGGGGAGGGGGGGAGTCAGACATCGGGGGAGGGGGAGTCGGACATCGGGGGGAGGGGGGAGTCGGACATCGGGGGGAGGGGGGAGTCAGACATCGGGGGAGGGGGGAGTCGGACATCGGGGGAGGGGGGAGTCGGACATCGGGGGAGGGGGGGAGTCAGACATCGGGGGAGGGGGGAGTCAGACATCGGGGGAGGGGGGGAAGGTCAGACACGGGGGGAGGGGGGAGTCAGACATCGGGGGGAGGGGGAGTCAGACATCGGGGGAGGGGGGAATCGGACATCGGGGGAGGGGGGAGTCAGACATCGGGGGAGGGGGGAGTCGGACATCGGGGGGAGGGGGGAGTCGGACATCGGGGGAGGGGGGAGTCGGACATCGGGGGGAGGGGGAGTCAGACATCGGGGGGAGGGGGAGTCGGACATCGGGGGAAGGGGGAGTCGGACATCGGGGGAGGGGGGAGTCAGACATCGGGGGGAGGGGGAGTCGGACATCGGGGGAGGGGGGAGTCGGACATCGGGGGAGGGGGAGTCGGACATCGGGGAGGGGGGAGTCAGACATCGGGGGAGGGGGGGAGTCGGACATCGGGGGGGGGAGTCAGACATCGGGGGGAGGGGGGAGTCAGACATCGGGGGAGGGGGGAGTCGGACATAGGGGGAGGGGGGAGTCGGACATCGGGGGAGGGGGGAGTCTGACATCGGGGGAGGGGGGAGTCGGACATCGGGGGAGGGGGGAGTCGGACATCGGGGGGGGAGTCAGACATCGGGGGAGGGGGGAGTCGGACATCGGGGGAGGGGGGAGTCGGACATCGGGGGAGGGGGGAGTCGGACATAGGGGGAGGGGGGGAGTCGGACATCGGGGGAGGGGGGAGTCTGACATCGGGGGAGGGGGGAGTCGGACATCGGGGGAGGGGGGAGTCGGACATCGGGGGAGGGGGGAGTCGGACATAGGGGGAGGGGGGAGTCGGACATCGGGGGAGGGGGGAGTCAGACATCGGGGGAGGGGGGAGTCGGACACCGGGGGAGGGGGGAGTCGGACACCGGGGGAGGGGGGAGTCGGACATCGGGGGAGGAGGGAGTCAGACATCGGGGGAGGGGGGAGTCGGACATCGGGGGAGGGGGGAGTCAGACATCGGGGGAGGGGGGAGTCGGACATCGGGGGAGGGGGGAGTCAGACATCGGGGGAGGGGGGAGTCAGACATCGGGGGAGGGGGGAGTCGGACACCGGGGGGAGGGGGGGAGTCGGACACCGGGGGAGGGGGGAGTCGGACATCGGGGGAGGAGGGGAGTCAGACATCGGGGGAGGGGGGAGTCGGACATCGGGGGAGGGGGGAGTCAGACATCGGGGGAGGGGGGAGTCGGACATCGGGGGGGGGGGAGTCGGACATAGGGGGAGGGGGGAGTCAGACATCGGGGGAGGGGGGAGTCGGACATAGGGGGAGGGGGGAGTCGGACATAGGGGGAGGGGGGAGTCGGACATCGGGGGAGGGGGGAGTCAGACATCGGGGGAGGGGGGAGTCGGACACCGGGGGAGGGGGGAGTCGGACATAGGGGGAGGGGGGAGTCAGACATCGGGGGAGGGGGGAGTCGGACATCGGGGGGGGGGGAGTCGGACATAGGGGGAGGGGGGGAGTCAGGACATCGGGGGAGGGGGAGTCAGACATCGGGGGAGGGGGGAGTCGGACATAGGGGGAGGTGGGGAGTCGGACATCGGGGGAGGGGGGAGTCAGACATAGGGGGAGGGGGGAGTCGGACATCGGGGGAGGGGGGAGTCAGACATCGGGGAGGGGGGAGTCGGACATCGGGGGAGGGGGGAGTCGGACATCGGGGGAGGGGGGAGTCGGACATCGGGGGAGGGGGGGAGTCGGACATCGGGGGAGGGGGGAGTCGGACATCGGGGGAGGGGGGAGTCGGACATCGGGGGAGGGGGGAGTCGGACATCGGGGGAGGGGGGAGTCGGACATCGGGGGAGGGGGGAGTCGGACATCGGGGGAGGGGGGGAGTCGGACATCGGGGGAGGGGGAGTCGACATCGGGGGAGGGGGGAGTCGGACATCGGGGGAGGGGGGAGTCGGACATCGGGGGAGGGGGGAGTCGGACATCGGGGGAGGGGGGGAGTCAGACATCGGGAGGGGAGCGACATCGGGAGGGGGAGTCGGACATCGGGGGAGGGGGGAGTCGGACATCGGGGGAGGGGGGAGTCGGACATCGGGGGAGGGGGGGAGTCGGACATCGGGGAGGGGGGAGTCGGACATCGGGGGAGGGGGGAGTCGGACATCGGGGGAGGGGGGAGTCGGACATCGGGGGAGGGGGGAGTCGGACATCGGGGGAGGGGGGAGTCGGACATCGGGGGAGGGAGGGAGTCGGACATCGGGGGAGGGGGGAGTCGGACATCGGGGGAGGGGGGAGTCGGACATCGGGGGAGGGGGGAGTCGGACATCGGGGGAGGGGGGAGTCGGACATCGGGGGAGGGGGGAGTCGGACATCGGGGAGGGGGAGTCGGACATCGGGGGAGGGGGGAGTCGGACATCGGGGGAGGGGGGAGTCGGACATCGGGGGAGGGGGAGTCGGACATCGGGGGAGGGGGAGTCGGACATCGGGGGAGGGGGGAGTCGGACATCGGGGGAGGGGGGAGTCGGACATCGGGGGAGGGGGGAGTCAGGACATCGGGGGAGGGGGGAGTCGGACATCGGGGGAGGGGGGAGTCAGACATCGGGGGAGGGGGGAGTCGGACATCGGGGGAGGGGGGAGTCGGACATCGGGGAGGGGGGAGTCGGACATCGGGGGAGGGGGGAGTCAGACATCGGGGGAGGGGGGAGTCGGACATCGGGGAGGGGGGAGTCGGACATCGGGGGAGGGGGGAGTCGGACATCGGGGGAGGGGGGAGTCGGACATCGGGGGAGGGGGGAGTCAGACATCGGGGGAGGGGGAGTCGACATCGGGGGAGGGGGGAGTCGGACATCGGGGGAGGGGGGAGTCGGACATCGGGGGAGGGGGGAGTCGACATCGGGGGAGGGGGGAGTCGGACATCGGGGGAGGGGGGAGTCGGACATCGGGGGAGGGGGGAGTCGGACATCGGGGGAGGGGGGAGTCGGACATCGGGGGAGGGGGGAGTCGGACATCGGGGAGGGGGGAGTCGGACATCGGGGGGAGGGGGGAGTCGGACATCGGGGGAGGGGGAGTCGGACGATCGGGGAGGGGGGAGTCGGACATCGGGGGAGGGGGGAGTCAGACACGGGGGAGGGGGGAGTCGGACATCGGGGGAGGGGGGAGTCGGACATCGGGGGAGGGGGGAGTCAGACATCGGGGGAGGGGGGAGTCGGACATCGGGGGAGGGGGGAGTCGGACATAGGGGGAGGGGGAGTCGGACATCGGGGGAGGGGGGAGTCGGACATCGGGGGAGGGGGGAGTCGGACATCGGGGGAGGGGGGAGTCAGACATCGGGGGAGTCGGACATCGGGGGAGGGGGGAGTCAGACATCGGGGGGAGGGGGGAGTCGGACATCGGGGGGAGGGGGGAGTCGGTCATCGGGGGAGGGGGGAGTCAGGACATCGGGGGAGGGGGGAGTCGGACACCGGGGGAGGGGGGAGTCGGACATCGGGGGGGGGGGAGTCGGACATCGGGGGGAGGGGGGAGTCGGACATCGGGGGAGGGGGGAGTCAGACATAGGGGGAGGGGGGAGTCGGACATCGGGGGAGGGGGGAGTCGGACATCGGGGGAGGGGGGAGTCGGACATCGGGGAGGGGGGAGTCGGACATCGGGGGAGGGGGGAGTCGGACATCGGGGGAGGGGGGAGTCAGACATCGGGGGAGGGGGGAGTCGGACACCGGGGGAGGGGGAGTCGGACATCGGGGGAGGGGGGAGTCAGACATCGGGGGAGGGGGGAGTCGGACACATCGGGGGAGGGGGGAGTCAGACATCGGGGGAGGGGGGAGTCGGACATCGGGGGGAGGGGGGGAGTCGGACATCGGGGGAGGGGGGAGTCGGACATCGGGGGAGGGGGGAGTCGGACATCGGGGGGAGGGGGGAGTCGGACATCGGGGGGAGGGGGGAGTCGGACATCGGGGGAGGGGGGAGTCAGACATCGGGGGAGGGGGGAGTCGGACATCGGGGGAGGGGGGAGTCGGACATCGGGGGAGGGGGGAGTCGGACATCGGGGGAGGGGGGAGTCGGACATCGGGGGAGGGGGGAGTCGGACATCGGGGGAGGGGGAGTCGGACATCGGGGGAGGGGGGAGTCAGACATCGGGGGAGGGGGGGAGTCGGACATCGGGGGAGGGGGGAGTCGGACATCGGGGGAGGGGGGAGTCGGACATCGGGGGAGGGGGGAGTCAGGACATCGGGGGAGGGGGGAGTCGGACATCGGGGGAGGGGGGAGTCGGACATCGGGGGGGGGGAGTCGACATCGGGGAGGGGGGGAGTCAGACATCGGGGGGAGGGAGGGAGTCGGACATCGGGGGAGGGGGGAGTCGGACATCGGGGGAGGGGGGAGTCAGACATCGGGGGAGGGGGGAGTCGGACATAGGGGGGAGGGGGGAGTCGGACATCGGGGGAGGGGGGAGTCGGACATAGGGGGGAGGGGGAGTCGGACATCGGGGGAGGGGGGGAGTCGGGACATCGGGGGAGGGGGGAGTCGACAACGGGGGAGGGGGGAGTCGGACATCGGGGGAGGGGGGAGTCGGACATCGGGGGAGGGGGGAGTCGGACATAGGGGGGAGGGGGGAGTCGGACATCGGGGGAGGGGGGAGTCAGACATCGGGGGAGGGGGGAGTCGGACACCGGGGGAGGGGGGAGTCGGACATCCGGGGGAGGGGGGAGTCGGACATCGGGGGAGGAGGGAGTCAGACATCGGGGGGAGGGGGGAGTCGGACATCGGGGGAGGGGGGAGTCAGACATCGGGGGAGGGGGGAGTCGGACATCGGGGGAGGGGGGGAGTCAGACATCGGGGGAGGGGGGAGTCAGACATCGGGGGAGGGGGGAGTCGGACACCGGGGGAGGGGGGGAGTCGGACACCGGGGGAGGGGGGGAGTCGGACATCGGGGGAGGAGGGAGTCAGACATCGGGGGAGGGGGGAGTCGGACATCGGGGGAGGGGGGAGTCAGACATCGGGGGAGGGGGGAGTCGGACATCGGGGGGGGGAGTCGGACATAGGGGGAGGGGGGAGTCAGACATCGGGGGAGGGGGGAGTCGGACATAGGGGGAGGGGGGAGTCGGACATAGGGGGCGGAGGGGGGAGTCGGACATCGGGGGAGGGGGGGAGTCAGACATCGGGGGAGGGGGGAGTCGGACACCGGGGGAGGGGGGGAGTCGGACATAGGGGGAGGGGGGAG
>NC_141000.1:128709827-128807408 GCF_052327205.1 Somniosus microcephalus | reverse complement strand
GATCTCTCTCTCCCCCCGTGATCTCTCATCTCCCCCCGCGATCTCTCTCTCTCCCCGCGATCTCTCTCCCCACGATCTCTCTCTCCCCACGATCTCTCTCTCCCCACGATCTCTCTCTCCCCCGTGATCTCTCTCTCCCCCCTCAATCTCTCTCTCCCCACGATCTCTCTCTCCCCATGATCTCTCTCTTTCCCCGCGATCTCTCTCGCCCTGTGATCTCTCTCTCTCCCCACGATCTCTCTCCCCCTCGATCTCTCTCTCTCCCCTCGATCTCTCTCTCTCCCCACGATCTCTCTCTCCCTCGATCTCTCTCTCCCCGCAAATCTCTCTCTCCCCGTGATCTCTCTCTCCCCCGCGATCTCTCTCTCCCCCCTCGATCTCTCTCTCCCCCTCGATCTCTCTCTCTCCCCCGCGATCTCTCTCTCTCCCACGATCTCTCTCCCCCTCGATCTCTCTCTCCCCCGCGATCTCTCTCTCCCCCAGCGATCTCTCTCTCCCCCGCGATCTCTCTCTCCCCCGCGATCTCTCTCTCCCCCGCGATCTCTCTCCCCCCCGCGATCTCTCTCTCCCCCCGCGATCTCTCTCCCCCCGCGATCTCTCTCTCCCCCCGCGATCTCTCTCTCCCTCTCTCCCCCGCGATCTCTCTCTCCCCCGCGATCTCTCTCCCCCCGCGATCTCTCTCTCCCCCGCGATCTCTCTCTCCCCTCTCCCGATCTCTCTCTCCCCCGCGATCTCTCCCCGCGATCTCCCGCGATCTCGCTCTCCCCCCGCGATCTCTCTCTCCCCACGATCTCTCTCCCCCCTCGATCTCTCTCTCCCCTCGCGATCTCTCTCTCCCCCCGCATCTCTCTCTCCCCGCGATCTCTCTCTCCCCCCGCGATCTATCTCTCCCCCGCGATCTCTCTCTCCCCCCTCGATCTCTCTCTCCCCACGATCTCTCTCCCCCCTCGATCTCTCTCTCCCCCCTCGATCTCTCTATCCCCCGCGATCTCTCTCTCTCCCCGTGATCTCTCTCTCCCCGCGATCTCTCTCTCCCCCGCGATCTCTCTCTCCCCCGCAATCCCTCTCCCCCGCGATCTCTCTCTCCCCCGTGATCTCTCTCCCCCCTCGATCTCTCTCTCCCCCCTCGATCTCTCTCTCCCCCGCAATCTCTCTCTCCCCACTCGATCTCTCTATCCCCACGATCTCTCTCCCCCCTCGACCTCTCTCTCCCCCCTCGATCTCTCTCTCCCCCCTCGATCTCTCTCTCCCCCCGCGATCTCTCTCTCCCCACGATCTCTCTCCCCCCTCGATCTCTCTCTCCCCCGCAATCTCTCTCTCCCCCCCTCGATCTCTCTCTCCCCACGATCTCTCTCCCCCCTCGATCTCTCTCTCCCCCCTCGATCTCTCTCTCCCCCCCACGATCTCTCTCTATCTCCCCGCGATCTCTCTCTCCCCCACGATCTCTCTCTCCCCCCGCGATCTCTCTCTCCCCCCGCGATCTCTCCCTCCCCCCGCGATCTCTATCTCCCCCCGCAATCTCTCTCTCCCCCTCGATCTCTCTCTCCCCACGATCTCTCTCTCCCCGTGATCTCTCTCTCTCCCCATGATCTCTCTCCCCCCGCGATCTCTCTCCCCCGCGATCTCTTTCTCCCCCCGCGATCTCTCTCTCCCCCCGCAATCCCTCTCCCCCCGCGATCGCTCTCCCCCACGATCTCTCACTCCCCCGCGACCTCTCCCTCCCCCCTTGATCTCTCTCTCCACCCTCGATCTCTCTCTCACCCCTCGATCTCGCTCTGCCCCCTCGACCTCTCCCTCCCCCCTCGATCTCTCTCCCCGTGATCTCTCTCCCCCCATGATCTCTCTCTCTCCCCGCGATCTCTTCCCCCCCACGATCTCCCACTCCCCCAGCGATCTCCCACTCCCCGTGATCTCTCTCTCTCCACCCGTGATCTCTCTCTCTCTCCGCCTCGATCTCTCTCTCCCCCCCGCGATCTCTCTCTCCCACCGCGATCTCTCTCTCCCCCCCGTGATCTCTCTCTCCCCTCACAATCTCTCTCTCCCCCGCGATCTCTCTCTCCCCCGCGATCTCTCTCTCCCCTCGCGATCTCTCTCTCCCCCGCGATCTCTCTTTCCCCCGCGATCTCTCTCTCTCCCTCGCGATCTCTCTCTCCACCGCGATCTCTCTCTCCCCCCGCGATCTCTCTCTCCCCCGCGATCTCTCTCTCCCCCGCGATCTCTCTCTCCCCCGTGATCTCTCACTCCCCCCGGGATCTCTCTCTCCCCCGCGATCTCTCCATCCCCCTGCGATCTCTCTCTCCCCCGCGATCTCTATCTCCCCCCTCGATCTCTCTCTCCCCCGCGATCTCTCTCCCCCACGATCTCTCTCTCCCCACGATCTCTCTCTCCCCACGATCTCTCTCTCCCCGTGATCTCTCTCTCCCCCCTCAATCTCTCTCTCCCCACGATCTCTCTCTCCCCATGATCTCTCTCTTTCCCCGCGATCTCTCTCTCCCTGTGATCTCTCTCTCTCCCCACGATCTCTCTCCCCCTCGATCTCTCTCTCTCCCCTCGATCTCTCTCTCCCCACGATCTCTCTCTCCCCTCGATCTCTCTCTCCCCGCAATCTCTCTCTCCCCGTGATCTCTCTCTCCCCCGCGATCTCTCTCTCCCCCCTCGATCTCTCTCGCCCCACGATCTCTCTCTCTCCCCGCGATCTCTCTCTCCCCACGATCTCTCTCCCCCCTCGATCTCTCTCTCCCCCCGCGATCTCTCTCTCCCCCGCGATCTCTCTCTCCCCCGCGATCTCTCTCTCCCCCCGCGATCTCTCTCTCCCCCCGCGATCCCTCTCCCCCCGCGATCTCTCTCCCCCCGCGATCTCTCTCTCCCCCCGCGATCTCTCTCTCCCCCCGCGATCTCTCTCTCCCCCGCGATCTCTCTCCCCCGCGATCTCTCTCCCCCCGCGATCTCTCTCTCCCCCCGCGATCTCTCTCTCCCCCGCGATCTCACTCTCCCCGCGATCTCGCTCTCCCCCCGCGATCTCTCTCTCCCCACGATCTCTCTCCCCCCTCGATCTCTCTCTCCTCTCGCGATCTCTCTCTCCCCCGCGACCTCTCTCTCCCCGCGCGATCTCTCTCTCCCCCGCGATCTCTCTCTCCCCCCGCGATCTCTCTCTCCCCCCGCGATCTCTCTCTCCCCACGCGATCTCTCTCTCCCCCGCAATCTCTCTCTCCCCCCGCGATGTCTCTCTCCCCCTGCGATGTCTCTCTCCCCCGCGATCTCTCCCTCCCCCCGCGATCTCTATCTCCCCCTGCAATCTTTCTCCCCCCTCGATCTCTCTCTCCCCACCATCTCTCTCTCCCCGTGATCTCTCTCCCTCCCCATGACCTCTCTCCCCCCGCGATCTCTCTCCCCCGCGACCTCTCTCTCCCCCCGCGATCTCTCTCTCCCCCGCAATCCCCCCCCCGCGATCGCTCTCCCCCACGATCTCTCTCTGCCCCGCGACCTCTCCCACTTCCTCGAACTCTCCCTCCCCCGCGACCTCTCCCTCCCCCCCTTGATCTCTCTCTCCCCCCTCGATCTCTCCCTCACCCCTCGATCTCTCTCTCCCCCCTCGATCTCTCCCTCCCCCCTCGATCTCTCTCCCCCCGTGATCTCTCTCCCCCCGTGATCTCTCTCTCCCCCGCGATCTCACTCTCCCCCGCGATCTCCCACTCCCCCGCGATCTGTCTCTCTACCCCCCGTGATTTATCTCTCCCCCGCGATCTCTCTCTCCCCCGCGATCCCCCACTCCCCCCGTGAACTCTCTCTCTCCCCCATGATCTCTCTCTCTCCCCCGCGATCTCTTTCCCCCCCACGATCTCCCACTCCCCCCGCGATCTCCCACTCCCCGTGATCTCTCTCTGTCCCCCCGTAATCTCTCTCTCTCTCCGCCTCGATCTCTCTCTCCCCCCGTGATCTCTCTCTCCCCTCGCAATCTCTCTCTCCCCCGCGATCTCTCTCTCCCCCGCGATCTCTCTCTCCCCTCGCGATCTCTCTCTCCCCCGCGATCTCTCTCTCCCTCGCGATCTCTCTCTCCCCCGCGATCTCTCTCTCCCCCGCGATCTCTCTCTCCCCGCGCGATCTCTCTCTCCCCCGCAATCTCTCTCTCCCCTCGCGATCTCTCTCTCCCCTCGCGATCTCTCTCTACCCCCTCGATCTCTCTCTCCCCCCACGATCTCTCTCTCCCCCATGATCTCTCTCCCCCTGCGACCTCTCCCTCCCCCTCGACCTCTCCCTCCCCCCTCGACCTCTCCCTCCCACCCTTGATCTCTCGCTCCCCCCTCGATCTCTCCCCCCCTCGATCTCTCCCTCCCCCCTCGATCTCTCTCCCCCCGCGATCCCTCCCCCCCGCGATCTATCTCTCCCCCGCGATCTCTCTCTCCCCCGCGATCTCCCACTCCCACCGCGATCTCTCTCTCTCCCCCCGTGATCTCTCTTTCTCCCCCGCGATCTCTCTCTCCCCCGTGATCTCCCACTCCCCGTGATCTCTCTCTCTCCCCCCGTGATCTCTCTCTCTCTCCGCCTCGATCTCTCTCCCCCCGCGATCTCTCTCCGCCTCGATCTCTCTCCCCCCGCGATCTCTCTCTCCCCCCGCGATCTCTCTCCCCCCGCAATCCCTCTCCCCCCGCGATCTCTCTCTCCCCCGCGATCTCTCTCTCCCCCGCGATCTCTCTCTCCCCCCGCGATCTCTCTCTCCCCGTGATCTCTCTCTCCCCACGCGATCTCTCTCTCCCCCGCGATCTCTCTCTCCCCCGCAATCTCTCTCCCCCGCGATCTCTCTCTCCCTCGCGATCTCTCTCTCCCCCGCGATCTCTCTCTCCCCCGCGATCTCTCTCTCCCCCGCGATCTCTCTCTCCCCCGCGATCTCTCACTCCCCTCGCGATCTCTCTCTCCCCCGCGATCTCTCTCCCCCTGCGAACTCTCTCTCCCCCCGCGATCTCTCTCTCACCCCGCGATCTCTCTCCCCCGCGACCTCTCCCTCCCCCTCGACTTCTTCCTCCCCACGCGACCTCTCCCTCCCCCCCTTGATCCCTCTCTCCCCCCTCGATCTCTCTCTCCCCCCTCGATCTCTCCCTCCCCCCTCGATCTCTCTCCCCCCGTGATCTCTCTCCCCCCGTGATCTATCTCTCCCCCGCGATCTCTCTCTCCCCCGCGATCTCCCACTCCCCCCGCGATCTGTCTCTCTACCCCCCGCGATCTATCTCTCCCCCGCGATCTCTCTCCCCCCGTGATCTCTCTCCCCCCTTGACCTATCTCTGCCCCGCGATCTCTCTCTCCCCCGCGACCTCCCACTCCCCGTGATCTCTCTCTCCCCCCCCGTGATCTCTCTCTCTCTCCGCCTCGATCTCTCCCCCCGCGATCTCTCTCTCCCCCGCGATCTCTCTCTCCCCCCACGATCTCTCTCTCCCCTCGCAATCTCTCTCCCCCCGCGATCTCTCTCTCCCGTGCGATTTCTCTCTCCCTCGCGATCTCTCTCTCCCCCACGATCTCTCTCTCCCCCCGCGATCTCTCTCTCCCCCGCAATCTCTCTCTCCCCTCGCGATCTCTCTCTCCCCTCGCGATCTCTCTCTAACCCTTTGATCTTGCTCTCCCCCCGCGATCTCTCTCTCCCCCGCGATCTCTCTCCCCCTGCGACCTCTCCCTCCCCCTCGACCTCTCCCTCCCCCCTCGACCTCTCCCGCCCCCCCCTTGATCTCTCTCTCCCCCCTCGATCTCTCCCCCCCTCGATCTCTCCCTCCCCCCTCGATCTCTCTCCCCCCGCGATCTATCTCTCCCCCGCGATCTCTCTCTCCCCCGCGATCTCCCACTCCCACCGCGATCTCTCTCTCTCCCCCCGTGATCTCTCTTTCTCCCCCGCGATCTCTCTCTCCCCCGTGATCTCCCACTCCCCGTGATCTCTCTCTCTCCCCCCGTGATCTCTCTCTCTCTCCGCCTCGATCTCTCTCCCCCTCTATCTCTCTCCCCCCGCGATCTCTCTCTCCCCCGCGATCTCTCTCCCCCCGCAATCCCTCTCCTCCCGCGATCTCTCTCTCCCCCGCGATCTCTCTCTCCCCCGCGATCTCTCTCTCCCCCCGCGATCTCTCTCTCCCCCGCGATCTCTCTCTCCCCCGCGATCTCTCTCTCCCCCGCGATCTCTCTCTCCCCCCGCGATCTCTCTCTCCCCACGCGATCTCTCTCTCCCCCGCGATCTCACTCTCCCCCGCAATCTCTCTCTCCCCCCGCGATGTCTCTCTCCCCCGCAATCTCTCTCTACCCCCACAATCTCTCTCTCCCCCCGCGATGTCTCTCTCCCCCGCGATCTCTCCCTCCCCCCGCGATCTCTATCTCCCCCTGCAATCTTTCTCCCCCCTCGATCTCTCTCTCCCCACGATCTCTCTCTCCCCGTGATCTCTCTCCCTCCCCATGACCTCTCTCCGCCCGCGATCTCTCTCCCCCGCGACCTCTCTCTCCCCCCGCGATCTCTCTCTCCCCCGCAATCCCTCTCCCCCCGCGATCGCTCTCCCCCACGATCTCTCTCTCCCCCGCGACCTCTCCCACTCCCTTGAACTCTCCCTCCCCCGCGACCTCTCCCTCCCCCCTTGATCTCTCTCTCCCCCCTCGATCTCTCCCTCACCCCTCGATCTCTCTCTCCCCCCTCGATCTCTCCCTCCCCCCTCGATCTCTCTCCCCCCGTGATCTCTCTCCCCCCCGTGATCTCCCTCTCCCCCGCGATCTCTCTCTCCCCCGCGATCTCCCACTCCCCCGCGATCTGTCTCTCTACCCGCCGTGATCTATCTCTCCCCCGCGATCTCTCTCTCCCCCGGGATCTCCCACTCCCCCCGTGAACTCTCTCTCTCCCCCCATGATCTCTCTCTCTCCCCCGCTATCTCTTTCCCCCCCACGATCTCCCACTCCCCCCGCGATCTCCCACTCCCCGTGATCTCTCTCTCTCCCCCCGTGATCTCTCTCTCTCTCCGCCTCGATCTCTCTCTCCCCCCGTGATCTCTCTCTCCCCTCGCAATCTCTCTCTCCCCCGCGATCTCTCTCTCCCCCGCGATCTCTCTCTCCCCTCGCGATCTCTCTCTCCCCCGCGATCTCTCTCTCCCTCGCGATCTCTCTCTCCCCCGCGATCTCTCTCTTCCCCCGCGATCTCTCTCTCCCCTGCGATCTCTCTCTCCCCTCGCGATCTCTCTCTCCCCTCGCGATCTCTCTCTACCCTCTCGATCTCTCTCTCCCCCCGCGATCTCTCTCTCCCCCGCGATCTCTCTCCCCCGCGATCTCTCTCTCCCCCGCGATCTCTCTCTCCCCCTGCGATCTCTCTCCCCCACGACCTCTCCCTCCCCCTCGACCTCTCCCTCCCCCCTCGAACTCTCCCTCCCCCCCTGATC
Source organism: Somniosus microcephalus (assembly GCF_052327205.1). Taxonomy (NCBI): domain Eukaryota; kingdom Metazoa; phylum Chordata; class Chondrichthyes; order Squaliformes; family Somniosidae; genus Somniosus; species Somniosus microcephalus. The sequence goes on along the minus strand of NC_141000.1, from coordinate 128,800,020 downwards.
TCTCTCTCCCCCCTCGATCTCTCTCCCCCCTCGAACTCTCCCTCCCCCCCGATCTCTCTCTCCCCCCGCGATCTCTCTCCCCCGCGACCTCTGCCTCCCCCTCGACCTCTCCCTCCCCCCCTTGATCTCTCTCTCCCCCCTCGATCTCTCTCTCACCCCTCGATCTCTCTCTCCCCCCTCGATCTTTCTCCCCCCGTGATCTCTCGTCCTCCGTGATCTATCTCTCCCCCGCGATCTCTCTCTCCCCCGCGATCTCCCACTCCCCCCGCGATCTGTCTCTCTACGCCCTGCGATCTATCTCTCCCCCGCGATCTCTCTCTCCCCCGCGATCTCCCACTCCCCGTGATCTCTCTCTCTCCCCCGTGATCTCTCTCTCTCTCCGCCTCGATCTCTCCCCCCGCGATCTCTCTCTCCCCCCACGATCTCTCTCTCCCCCGCGATCTCTCTCCCCCTGCGAACTCTCTCTCCCCCCCGCGATCTCTCTCTCTCCCGCGATCTCTCTCTCACCCCGCGATCTCTCTCCCCCGCGACCTCTCCCTCCCCCTCGACTTCTTCCTCCCCACGCGACCTCTCCCTCCCCCCCTTGATCCCTCTCTCCCCCCTCGATCTCTCTCTCCCCCCTCGATCTCTCCCTCCCCCCTCGATCTCTCTCCCCCCGTGATCTCTCTCCCCCCGTGATCTATCTCTCCCCCGTGATCTATCTCTCCCCCGCGATCTCTCTCTCCCCCGCGATCTCCCACTCCCCCCGCGATCTGTCTCTCTACCCCCCGCGATCTATCTCTCCCCCGCGATCTCTCTCCCCCCGTGATCTCTCTCCCCCCTTGACCTATCTCTGCCCCGCGATCTCTCTCTCCCCCGCGACCTCCCACTCCCCGTGATCTCTCTCTCCCCCCCGTGATCTCTCTCTCTCTCCGCCTCGATCTCTCCCCCCGCGATCTCTCTCTCCCCCGCGATCTCTCTCTCCCCCCACGATCTCTCTCTCCCCTCGCAATCTCTCTCCCCCCGCGATCTCTCTCTCCCCTGCGATTTCTCTCTCCCTCGCGATCTCTCTCTCCCCCACGATCTCTCTCTCCCCCCGCGATCTCTCTCTCCCCCGCAATCTCTCTCTCCCCTCGCGATCTCTCTCTCCCCTCGCGATCTCTCTCTAACCCCTTGATCTTGCTCTCCCCCCGCGATCTCTCTCTCCCCCGCGATCTCTCTCCCCCTGCGACCTCTCCCTCCCCCTCGACCTCTCCCTCCCCCCTCGACCTCTCCCGCCCCCCCTTGATCTCTCTCTCCCCCCTCGATCTCTCCCCCCCTCGATCTCTCCCTCCCCCCTCGATCTCTCTCCCCCCGCGATCTATCTCTCCCCCGCGATCTCTCTCTCCCCCGCGATCTCCCACTCCCACCGCGATCTCTCTCTCTCCCCCCGTGATCTCTCTTTCTCCCCCGCGATCTCTCTCTCCCCCGTGATCTCCCACTCCCCGTGATCTCTCTCTCTCCCCCCGTGATCTCTCTCTCTCTCCGCCTCGATCTCTCTCCCCCTCTATCTCTCTCCCCCCGCGATCTCTCTCTCCCCCGCGATCTCCCTCCCCCCGCAATCCCTCTCCTCCCGCGATCTCTCTCTCCCCCGCGATCTCTCTCTCCCCCGCGATCTCTCTCTCCCCCCGCGATCTCTCTCTCCCCCGCGATCTCTCTCTCCCCCGCGATCTCTCTCTCCCCCCGCGATCTCTCTCTCCCCACGCGATCTCTCTCTCCCCCGCGATCTCACTCTCCCCCGCAATCTCTCTCTCCCCCCGCGATGTCTCTCTCCCCCGCAATCTCTCTCTACCCCCACAATCTCTCTCTCCCCCCGCGATGTCTCTCTCCCCCGCGATCTCTCCCTCCCCCCGCGATCTCTATCTCCCCCTGCAATCTTTCTCCCCCCTCGATCTCTCTCTCCCCACGATCTCTCTCTCCCCGTGATCTCTCTCCCTCCCCATGACCTCTCTCCGCCCGCGATCTCTCTCCCCCGCGACCTCTCTCTCCCCCCGCGATCTCTCTCTCCCCCGCAATCCCTCTCCCCCCGCGATCGCTCTCCCCCACGATCTCTCTCTCCCCCGCGACCTCTCCCACTCCCTTGAACTCTCCCTCCCCCGCGACCTCTCCCTCCCCCCTTGATCTCTCTCTCCCCCCTCGATCTCTCCCTCACCCCTCGATCTCTCTCTCCCCCCTCGATCTCTCCCTCCCCCCTCGATCTCTCTCCCCCCGTGATCTCTCTCCCCCCCGTGATCTCCCTCTCCCCCGCGATCTCTCTCTCCCCCGCGATCTCCCACTCCCCCGCGATCTGTCTCTCTACCCGCCGTGATCTATCTCTCCCCCGCGATCTCTCTCTCCCCCGGGATCTCCCACTCCCCCGGTGAACTCTCTCTCTCCCCCCATGATCTCTCTCTCTCCCCCGCTATCTCTTTCCCCCCCACGATCTCCCACTCCCCCCGCGATCTCCCACTCCCCGTGATCTCTCTCTCTCCCCCCGTGATCTCTCTCTCTCTCCGCCTCGATCTCTCTCTCCCCCCGTGATCTCTCTCTCCCCTCGCAATCTCTCTCTCCCCCGCGATCTCTCTCTCCCCCGCGATCTCTCTCTCCCCTCGCGATCTCTCTCTCCCCCGCGATCTCTCTCTCCCTCGCGATCTCTCTCTCCCCCGCGATCTCTCTCTTCCCCCGCGATCTCTCTCTCCCCTGCGATCTCTCTCTCCCCTCGCGATCTCTCTCTCCCCTCGCGATCTCTCTCTACCCTCTCGATCTCTCTCTCCCCCCGCGATCTCTCTCTCCCCCGCGATCTCTCTCCCCCGCGATCTCTCTCTCCCCTGCGATCTCTCTCTCCCCCTGCGATCTCTCTCCCCCACGACCTCTCCCTCCCCCTCGACCTCTCCCTCCCCCCTCGAACTCTCCCTCCCCCCCTGATCTCTCTCTCCCCCCTCGATCTCTCTCCCCCCTCGAACTCTCCCTCCCCCCCGATCTCTCTCTCCCCCCGCGATCTCTCTCCCCCCGCGACCTCTGCCTCCCCCTCGACCTCTCCCTCCCCCCCTTGATCTCTCTCTCCCCCCTCGATCTCTCTCTCACCCCTCGATCTCTCTCTACCCCCTCGATCTTTCTCCCCCGTGATCTCTCGTCCTCCGTGATCTATCTCTCCCCCGCGATCTCTCTCTCCCCCGCGATCTCCCACTCCCCCCGCGATCTGTCTCTCCCCACGATCTCTCTCCCCCCTCGATCTCTCTCTCCCCACGATCTCTCTCTCCCCACGATCTCTCTCTCCCCCCGTGATCTCACTCTCCCCCACGATCTCTCTGTGATGAAATATGTCATTCATCAGACTCTGTATTTAACTACATATATTGTATTGCCTGCTCCGGTGTTTTACCTTGTATTGTATATAGTGCACCGCCCCCTTTCTCCCCATTGGGTGTGTCGGCTCCGCCCATACCTGGCCCTACTTGAGACATGGTGTGGAGATGCCGGAGTTGGACTGGGGTGGACAAATGTAAGAAGTCACACAACACCAGGTTATAGTCCAACAGCTTTATTTGAAATCACAAGCTTTCGGAGCGCTGCTCCTTCTTCAGGTGAAGTGGAGAAATGCATAAAGACACAGCTTATATAGTCAGAGAATCATGTCAGATGTTTACAGGTAACCTTTCCAACTGCCATTTATCACACCTCGGCAGAGAGATAATCACAGCAGTCAAAGGTGTGAATGGTGTCCAAACAGGTCAGTCAGGGAAACATTACATCAAAGAACAATGAGGTGGGGTCACAAGGGGTCAAATATTGCAGATGCTGGGGTCTGTATGAAAAACAAAAAAACAGACAAAAAACAGTTTTTTTGGCTGGAAATCACAGCAGGTCCAGCCGCATCTGTGTAGAGAGAACAAGCCAATGTCGACTCGAGTCTGGATGACCCTGCATCAGGTGGGGTTACATGTAGCGTGACATGAACCCAAGATCTCGGTTGAAGCCGTCCTCATGAGTGCGGAACTTGGCTATCAGTTTCTGCTCGACGATTTTGCGTTGTCGTGTGTCTCGAAGGCCGCCTTGGAGAATGCTTACCCGAAGATCGGAGGCTGAATGTCCTTGACTGCTGAAGTGTTCCCCGACTGGGAGGGAACACTCCTGCCTGGTGATTGTTGCGCGGTGTCCGTTCATCCGTTGTCGCAGTGTCTGCATGGTCTCGCCGATGTACCAAGCCCAGGCTTGTCTTGCAGCAGAACAGCAGAATGCTAGGTGAAGCTAGGTGAAGACACAGGCATCTTTCTTTGCTAATAAAAGCCTTGTTTTATCCAGTTAACTTTGAGCCTTGAAGTTATTGAGGCGCATCACTCTCTCCCCGTGATCTCTCTCCCACCGCGACCTCTCCCTCCCCCCCTTGATCTCTCTCTCTCCCCGCGATCTCTCTCTCCCCCCTCGATCTCTCCCTCCCCCCTCGATCTCTCTCCCCCTGTGATCTCTCTCCCCCCCATGATCTATCTCTCCCCCGCGATCTCTCTCTCCCCCACGATCTCCCACTCCCCCCGTGAACTCTCTCTCTCCCCCCATGATCTCTCTCTCTCCCCCGCGATCTCTTTCTCCCCCACGATCTCCCACTCCCCCCGCGATCTCCCACTCCCCGTGATCTCTCTCTCTCCCCCCGTGATCTCTCTCTCTCTCCGCCTCGATCTCTCTCTCCCCCCGCGATCTCTCTCTCCCCCCGCGATCTCTCTACCCCCGCGATCTCCCTCTCCCCCACGATCTCTCTCTCCCCCCGCGATCTCGCTCTCCCCCCGCGATCTCTCTCTCCCCTCGCAATCTCTCTCTCCCCCGCGATCTCTCTCTCCCCCCGTGATCTCTCTCTCCCCTCGCAATCTCTCTCTCCCCCGTGATCTCTCTCTCCCCCGCGATCTCTCTCTCCCCTCGCGATCTCTCTCTCCCCCCTCGATCTCTCTCTTCCCTCGCGGTCTCTCTCTCCCCCACAATCTCTCTCTCCCCCCACGATCTCTCTCTCCCCCCTCGATCGCTCTCGCCCCCCACGATCTCTCTCTCCCCCCGCGATCTCTCTCCCCCCACGATCTCTCTCTCCCCCGCGATCTCTCTCTCCCCCGCGATCTCTCTCTCCCCCCACGATCTCTCTCTCCCCCCACGATCTCTCTCTCCCCCCGCGATCTCTCTCTCCCCCCTCGATCTCTCTCTCCCCCTGCTATCTCTCTCTCCCCCCGCGATCTCTCTCTCCCCCTGCGATCTATCTCTCTCCCCCCGCGATCTCTCTCTCCCCCACAATCTCTCTCTCCACCACGATCACTCTCTCCCCCCTCGATCACTCTCTCCCCCGCGATCTCTCTCTCCCCCCGCGATCTCTCTCCCCCCACGATCTCTCTCTCCCCCCGCGATCTCTCTCTCCGCCCGTGATCTCTCTCTCCCCCCGTGATCTCTCTCTCCCCCCGCGATCTCTCTCTCCCCGTGATCTCTCTCTCCCCCCACAATCTCTCTCTCTCCCCGCGATCTCTCTCTCCCCACGATCTCTCTCCCCCCTCGATCTCTCTCTCCCCACGATCTCTCTCTCCCCCACGATCTCTCTCTCCCCCACAATCTCTCTCTCCCCCACGATCTCTCTCTCCCCCCTCGATCGCTCTCTCCCCCGCGATCTCTCTCTCCCCCCACGATCTCTCTCTCCCCCCGCGATCTCTCTCTCCCCCCGCGATTCCTCTCTCCCCCCTCGATCTCTCTCCCCCGTGATCTCACTCTCCCCCCGCGATCTCTCTCTCCCCCCGCGATCTCTCTCTCCCCCCGCAATCTCTCTCTCCCCCCGCGATCTCTCTCTCCCCCCGCGATCTCTCACTCCCCCCGCGATCTCTCTCTCCCCCCGCGATCTCTCTCTCCCCCCCGCGATCACTCTCTCCCCCTCGATCTCTCTCTCCCCGCGATCTCTCTCTCCCCCCGCGATCTCTCTCTCCCCCCGTGACCTCTCTCTCCCCCCGTGATCTCTCTCTCCCCCCGCGATGTCTCTCCCCCCGCGATCTCTCTCTCCCCCCTCGATCTCTCTCTCCCCCCGCGATCTCACTCTCCCCCCGCGATCTCTCTCTCCCCCCGCGATCTCTCTCACCCCCCGCGATCTCTCTCTCCCCCCGCGATCTCTCTCTCCCCCTCGATCTCTCTCTCCCCCGCGATCTCTCTCTCCCCCCGCGATCTCTCTCTCCCCCCGCGATCTCTCTCTCCCCCCGCGATCTCTCTCTCCCCCGTGATCTCTCCCTCCCCCCTCGATCTCTCTCTCCCCACGATCTCTCTCCCCCCTCGATCTCTCTCTCCCCCCTCGATCTCTCTCTCCCCCCTCGATCTCTCTCTCCCCCCTCGATCTCTCTCTCCCCCACGATCTCTCTCTCTCCCCATGATCTCTCTCTCCCCCGCGATCTCTCTCTCCCCCGCGATCTCCCTCTCCCTCGCAATCTCTCTCTCCCCGTGATCTCTCTCTCCCCCGCGATCTCTCCCCCGCAATCCCTCTCCCCCCTCGATCTCTCTCTCCCCCCTCGATCTCTCTCTCCCCCGCAATCTCTCTCTCCCCCCGCGATCTCTCTCTCCCCCATGATCTCTCTCCCCCCTCGATCTCTCTCTCCCCCCACGATCTCTCTCCCCCGTGAACTCTCTCTCCCCCACGATCTCTCTCTCCCCCCGCGATCTCTCTCTCCCCCCACGATCTCTCTCTCCCCACGATCTCTCTCTCCCCCGCGATCTCTCTCTCCCCCCGCGATCTCTCCCTCCCACCGTGATCTCTCTCTCCCCCCACGATCTCTCTCCCCCCACGATCTCTCTCTCCCCCAGTGATCTCTCTCTCCCCCCATGATCTTTCTCCCCCCGCGATCTCTCTCTCCCCCCACGATCTCTCTCCCCCCGTGATCTCTCTCTCCCCCGCGATCTCTCTCCCCCCGCGATCTCTCTCTCCACCGCGATCTCTCTCTCCCCCCGTGATCTCTCTCTCCCCGTGATCTCTCTCTACCCCCACAATCTCTATCTCTCCCTGCGATCTCTCTCTCCCCACAATCTCTCTCCCCCCTCGATCTCTCTCTCCCCACGATCTCTCTCTCCCCACGATCTCTCTCTCCCCCCGTGATCTCACTCTCCCCCACGATCTCTCTGTGATGAAATATGTCATTCATCAGACTCTGTATTTAACTACATATATTGTATTGCCTGCTCCGGTGTTTTACCTTGTATTGTATATAGTGCACCGCCCCCTTTCTCCCCATTGGGTGTGTCGGCTCCGCCCATACCTGGCCCTACTTAAGACATGGTGTGGAGATGCCGGAGTTGGACTGGGGTGGACAAATGTAAGAAGTCACACAACACCAGGTTATAGTCCAACAGCTTTATTTGAAATCACAAGCTTTCGGAGCGCTGCTCCTTCTTCAGGTGAAGTGGAGAAATGCATAAAGACACAGCTTATATAGTCAGAGAATCATGTCAGATGTTTACAGGTAACCTTTCCAACTGCCATTTATCACACCTCGGCAGAGAGATAATCACAGCAGTCAAAGGTGTGAATGGTGTCCAAACAGGTCAGTCAGGGAAACATTACATCAAAGAACAATGAGGTGGGGTCACAAGGGGTCAAATATTGCAGATGCTGGGGTCTGTATGAAAAACAAAAAAACAGACAAAAAACAGTTTTTTTGGCTGGAAATCACAGCAGGTCCGGCCGCATCTGTGTAGAGAGAACAAGCCAATGTCGACTCGAGTCTGGATGACCCTGCATCAGGTGGGGTTACATGTAGCGTGACATGAACCCAAGATCTCGGTTGAAGCCGTCCTCATGAGTGCGGAACTTGGCTATCAGTTTCTGCTCGACGATTTTGCGTTGTCGTGTGTCTCGAAGGCCACCTTGGAGAATGCTTACCCGAAGATCGGAGGCTGAATGTCCTTGACTGCTGAAGTGTTCCCCGACTGGGAGGGAACACTCCTGCCTGGTGATTGTTGCGCGGTGTCCGTTCATCCGTTGTCGCAGTGTCTGCATGGTCTCGCCGATGTACCAAGCCCAGGCTTGTCTTGCAGCAGAACAGCAGAATGCTAGGTGAAGCTAGGTGAAGACACAGGCATCTTTCTTTGCTAATAAAAGCCTTGTTTTATCCAGTTAACTTTGAGCCTTGAAGTTATTGAGGCGCATCACTCTCTCCCCGTGATCTCTCTCCCACCGCGACCTCTCCCTCCCCCCCTTGATCTCTCTCTCCCCCCTCGATCTCTCTCTCCCCCCTCGATCTCTCCCTCCCCCCTCGATCTCTCTCCCCCTGTGATCTCTCTCCCCCCCATGATCTATCTCTCCCCCGCGATCTCTCTCTCCCCCACGATCTCCCACTCCCCCCGTGAACTCTCTCTCTCCCCCCATGATCTCTCTCTCTCCCCCGCGATCTCTTTCTTCCCCACGATCTCCCACTCCCCCCGCGATCTCCCACTCCCCGTGATCTCTCTCTCTCCCCCCGTGATCTCTCTCTCTCTCCGCCTCGATCTCTCTCTCCCCCCGCGATCTCTCTCTCCCCCCGCGATCTCTCTACCCCCGCGATCTCCCTCTCCCCGCGATCTCTCTCTCCCCCACGATCTCTCTCTCCCCCCGCGATCTCACTCTCCCCCCGCGATCTCTCTCTCCCCTCGCAATCTCTCTCTCCCCCGCGATCTCTCTCTCTCCCCGTGATCCAATTCCAATTCCAATTCCAATTAAAATGCTTTATTGGCATGAAAGTTTACAGAGAACCATATTGCCAAAGCTTACATAGCAAAAAGGTACAGTTTTCCAACATTCTGTAGGTGTCAATCGATTTGACATTTGTTGGGTACATACAATATTACTTTTAAACAATATTAATTTTAAACAGTCTTTGTACTTCATTTGGTACGTTCAATATTAATTTTAAACAGTCTTAATTTTAAACAGTCCTCAGGTTGTGACATGTTGTTACATATTTGGCCCCAAGGTATGGTCTGTCTCCTTCTCCTAGGACTAATCTCAATTTTGACAGATCATCCAATTCCTTGAAATCTGGGGTTGTTTGGCTTAGCTTGTTGAATAATATGTTTCTTGATGTGTTGAATTTTTCGCATTTTAGGAGGAAATGCATTTCTGTTTCAACCTCGCCAGCCAGACATTGATCGCATATTCTATTCTCTCTAGGCTGCCAGGATTTCTTGTATCTGCCTTTTTCAATTTCCAGTTGGTGGTCGCTTAGTCTGTACCTGGTGAGGGTCTGTCTCTGTTTTGTGTCTCTGATGGTCGTGAGGTAGTCTGCCAGTTTATATTCTCTTTTTAGGGCCCGGTAACATTCTAATCTGCTTTGGCTTTCGGTTATTTTGTTCCAATGTTCCAGGTAGGTTTCTTTGCATTTTTTAATGATTTGGTTCACTCGGATTGGTGTTTGGACGGCTGTGTTGGTCTGGGGCTGGTCAGGGTCCGGCTGAGTACTTAGTTTCCGTAGCAGCTGACTCAGGGGACTCTTTTCTGGGTTTAGCTCTTGGGTCTGAAAGGCTTTGAAATGAAGGGTGTCTGGGGAGCTAGATTTGAGGTGATTTAGGAAGTTTAGTGCTCGTTTTTGGATGTTTATTCTCTCTCTCCCCTCGCAATCTCTCTCTCCCCCGTGATCTCTCTCTCCCCCGCGATCTCTCTCTCCCCTCGCGATCTCTCTCTCCCCCCTCGATCTCTCTCTTCCCTCGCGGTCTCTCTCTCCCCCACAATCTCTCTCTCCCCCCACGATCTCTCTCTCCCCCCTCGATCGCTCTCGCCCCCCACGATCTCTCTCTCCCCCCGCGATCTCTCTCTCCCCCTGCGATCTATCTCTCTCCCCCCGCGATCTCTCTCTCCCCCACAATCTCTCTCTCCACCACGATCACTCTCTCCCCCCTCGATCACTCTCTCCCCCGCGATCTCTCTCTCCCCCCGCGATCTCTCTCCCCCCACGATCTCTCTCTCCCCCCGCGATCTCTCTCTCCGCCCGTGATCTCTCTCTCCCCCCGTGATCTCTCTCTCCCCCCGCGATCTCTCTCTCCCCGTGATCTCTCTCTCCCCCCACAATCTCTCTCTCTCCCCGCGATCTCTCTCTCCCCACGATCTCTCTCCCCCCTCGATCTCTCTCTCCCCACGATCTCTCTCTCCCCCACAATCTCTCTCTCCCCCACGATCTCTCTCTCCCCCCTCGATCGCTCTCTCCCCCGCGATCTCTCTCTCCCCCCACGATCTCTCTCTCCCCCCGCAATCTCTCTCTCCCCCCGCGATTCCTCTCTCCCCCCTCGATCTCTCTCCCCCGTGATCTCACTCTCCCCCCGCGATCTCTCTCTCCCCCCGCGATCTCTCTCTCCCCCCGCAATCTCTCTCTCCCCCCGCGATCTCTCTCTCCCCCCGCGATCTCTCACTCCCCCCGCGATCTCTCTCTCCCCCCGCGATCTCTCTCTCCCCCCCGCGATCACTCTCTCCCCCTCGATCTCTCTCTCCCCGCGATCTCTCTCTCCCCCCGCGATCTCTCTCTCCCCCCGTGACCTCTCTCTCCCCCCGTGATCTCTCTCTCCCCCCGCGATGTCTCTCCCCCCGCGATCTCTCTCTCCCCCCTCGATCTCTCTCTCCCCCCGCGATCTCACTCTCCCCCCGCGATCTCTCTCTCCCCCCGCGATCTCTCTCACCCCCCGCGATCTCTCTCTCCCCCCGCGATCTCTCTCTCCCCCTCGATCTCTCTCTCCCCCGCGATCTCTCTCTCCCCCCTCGATCACTCTCTCCCCCGCGATCTCTCTCTCCCCCCGCGATCTCTCTCCCCCCACGATCTCTCTCTCCCCCCGCGATCTCTCTCTCCCCCCGCGATCCCTCTCTCCCCCCTCGATCTCTCTCTCCCCCCGCGATCTCTCTCTCCCCCCGCAATCTCTCTCTCCCCCGCGATCTCTCTCTCCCCCCGCGATCTCTCTCTCCCCTCGCAATCTCTCTCTCCCCCGCGATCTCTCTCTCCCCCGCGATCTCTCCCCTCACGATCTCTCTCTCCCCCCTCGATCTCTCTCTTCCCTCGCGGTCTCTCCCCCACAATCTCTCTCTCCCCCCACGATCTCTCTCTCCCCCACAATCTCTCTCTCCCCCACGATCTCTCTCTCCCCCCTCGATCGCTTTCACCCCCCGCGATCTCTCTCTCCCCCCGCGATCTCTCTCCCCCCACGATCTCTCTCTCCCCCCGCGATCTCTCTCTCCCCCCGCGATCTCGCTCTCCCCCCTCGATCTCTCTCTCCCCCCGTGATCTCACTCTCCCCCCGCGATCTCTCTCTCCCCCCGCGATCTCTCTCTCCCCCCGCGATCTCTCTCTCCCCCCACGATCTCTCTCTCCCCATGATCTCTCTCTCCCCCGTAATCTCTCTCTCCCCTCACGATCTTTCTCCCCCCGCGATCTCCCTCTCCCCCCACGATCTCTCTCCCCCCGCGATCTCTCTCTCCCCCCGCGATCTCTCTCTCCCCCGCGATCTCTCTCTCCCCGCGATCTCTCTCTCCCCCCACAATCTCTCTCTCTCCCCGCGATCTCTCTCTCCCCACGATCTCTCTCCCCCCTCGATCTCTCTCTCCCCACGATCTCTCTCTCCCCACGATCTCTCTCTCCCCCCGTGATCTCACTCTCCCCCACGATCTCTCTGTGATGAAATATGTTATTCATCAGACTCTGTATTTAACTACATATATTGTGTTGCCTGCTCCGGTGTTTTACCTTGTATTGCATATAGTGCACCGCCCCCTTTCTCCCCATTGGGTGTGTCGGCTCCGCCCATACCTGGCCCGACATAAGACAAGCCCAGGCTTGTCTTGCAGCAGAACAGCAGAATGCTAGGTGAAGCTAGGTGAAGACACAGGCATCTTTCTTTGCAAATAAAAGCCTTGTTTTATCCAGTTAACTTTGAGCCTTGAAGTTATTGAGGCGCATCACTCTCTCCCCGTGATCTCTCTCCCCCCGCGACCTCTCCCTCCCCCCCTTGATCTCTCTCTCCCCCCTCGATCTCTCTCTCCCCCCTCGATCTCTGCCTCCCCCTCGATCTCTCTCTCCCCCGCGATCTCTCTCTCCCCCCGCGATCTCTCTCTCCCCCGTGACCTCTCTCTCCCCCCGTGATCTCTCTCTCCCCCCGCGATCTCTCTCCCCCCGCGATCTCTCTCTCCCCCCTCGATCTCTCTCTCCCCCCGCGATCTCTCTCTCCCCCGCAATCTCTCTCTCCCCCCTCGATCTCTCTCTCCCCACGACCTCTCTCTCCCTTCGATCTCTCTCTCCCCCCTCGATCTCTCTCTCCCCCCTCGATCTCTCTCTCCCCCGCGATCTCGCTCCCTCTCCATGATCTCTCTCTCCCCCGCGATCTCTCTCTCCCCAGCGATCTCTCTCTCCCCCGCAATCTCTCTCTCCCCGTGATCTCTCTCTCCCCCGCGATCTCTCTCTCCCCCGCAATCCCTCTCCCTCCGCGATCTCTCTCTCCCCCGTGATCTCTCTCCCCCCTCGATCTCTCTCTCCCCCCTCGATCTCTCTCTCCCCCGCAACCTCTCTCTCCCCCCGCGATCTCTCTCTCCCCCGTGATCTCTCTCCCCCCTCGATCTCTCTCTCCCCCCACGATCTCTCTCCCCCCGCGATCTCTCTCTCCCCCCGCGATCTCCCTCTCCCCGCGATCTCTCTCTCCCCCCGCGATCTCTCTCTCTCCCCCGCGATCTCTCTCTCTCCCCGCGATCTCTCTCTCCCCCCACGATCTCTCTCTCCCCCGCGATCTCTCTCTCCCCACGATCCCTCTCTCCCCCGCGATCTCTCTCTCCCCGCAATCTCTCTCTCCCCCCACGATCTCTCTCTCCCCACGATCTCTCTCCCCCCACGATCTCTCTCTCCCCACGATCTCTCTCCCTCCCCACGATCTCTCTCCCCCCGCGATCTCTCTCTCCCCCCGCGATCTCTCTCTCCCCCCACGATCTCTCTCTCCCCCCGCGATCTCTCTCTCCCCCGAAATCTCTCGCCCCCCGACGATCTCTCTCACCCCGCGATCTCTCTCTCCCCTCGCGATCTCCCTCTCCCCACGATCTCTCTCTCCCCCACGATCTCTTTCTCTGCCCCGCGATCTCTCTCTCTCCCCACGATCTCTCTCCCCGCGATCTCTCTCTCCCCCCACAATCTCTCTCTCCCCCCACGATCCCTCTCTCCCCTGCGATCTATCTCTCCCCCCTCGATCTCTCTCTCCCCCCACGATCTCTGTCCCCCCACGATCTCTCTCTCCCCACGATCTCTCTCTCTCCCCCCACGATCTCTCTCTCTCCCCACGATCTCTCTCTCCCCTCCGCGATCTCCCTCTCCCCGCGATCTCTCCCCCGCGATCTCTCTCTCTCCCCCGCGATCTCTCTCTCCCCCGCGATCTCTCTCTCCCCACGATCTCTCTCTCCCCCGCGATCTCTCTCTCCCCGCAATCTCTCTCTCCCCGCACGATCTCTCTCTCCCCACGATCTCTCTCCCCCCACGATCTCTCTCTCCCCACAATCTCTCTCCCTCCCCACGATCTCTCTCCCCCCGCGATCTCTCTCTCTCCCCCGCGATCTCTCTCTCCCCCCGCGATCTCTCTCTCCCCCCACGATCTCTCTCTCCCCCCGCGATCTCTCTCTCCACCCGCGATCTCTCGCCCCCCCACGATCTCTCTCACCCCGCGATCTCTCTCTCCCCTCGCGATCTCCCTCTCCCCACGATCTCTCTCTCCCCCCGCGATCTCTTTCTCTGCCCCGCGATCTCTCTCTCTCCCCGCGATCTCTCTCTCCCCCCACGATCTCTCTCTCCCCCCTCGATCTCTCTCTCCCCCCACGATCTCTGTCCCCCCACGATCTCTCTCTCCCCACGATCTCTCTCTCTCCCCACGATCTCTCTCTCCCCCCGCGATCTCTCTCCCCACGTTCTCTCTCTCCCCCCGTGATCTCTCTCCCCCGCGATCTCTCTCTCCCCCACGATCTCTTTCCCCCCACGATCTCTCTCTCTCCACGATCTCTCTCTCTCCCCACGATCTCTCTCTCTCCCCGTGATCTCTCTCTCCCCACGATCTCTCTCTCCCCCGCGATCTCTCTCCCCCCACAATCTCTCTCCCCCTACGATCTCTCTCTCTCCCGCGATCTCTCTCCCCCCACAATCTCTCTCCCCCTACGATCTCTCTCTCTCCCACGATCTCTCTCTCCCCCCACGATCTCTCTCTCCCCCGCGATCTCTCTCTCCCCGTGATCTCTCTCTCTCCCCCCATGATCTCTCTCTCCCCCCGCGATCTCTCTCTCCCTCCGCGATCTCTCTCTCACCCCACGATCTCTCTCCCCCCGCGATCTCTCTCTCCCCCCGCGATCTCTCTCTCCCCGCGATCTCTCTGTCCCCCCGCGATCTCTCTCTCCCCGCGATCTCTCTCCGCGATCTCTCTCTCCCCCACGATCTCTCTCTCCCCCAAGATCTCTCTCTCCCCCGCGATCTCTCTCTCCCACCGCGATCTCTCTCTCTCCCCCGCGATCTCTCTCTCTCCCCACGATCTCTCTCTCTCCCCGCGATCTCTCTCTCCCCCCACGATCTCTCTCTCCCCCGCGATCTCTCTCTCCCCCCACGATCTCTCTCTCCCCCCGCGATCTCTCTCTCCCCACGATCTCTCTCTCTCCCCCCACGATCTCTCCCCCCGCGATCTCTCTCTCTCCCCACGATCTCTCTCTCTCCCCGCGATCTCTCTCTCCCCCCGCGATCTCTCTCCCCCACGATCTCTCTCCCCCCACGATCTCTCTCTCCCCCCACGATCTCTCTCTCCCCACGATCTCTCTCTCCCCCGTGATCTCTCTCCCCCCGCAATCTCTCTCTCCCCCCACGATCTCTCTCTCCCCCCGTGATCTCTCTCCCCCCGCGATCTCTCTCCCCCCAAGATCTCTCTCTCCCCCCTCGATCTCTCTCTCTCCCTCGATCTCTCTCCCCCCACGATCTCTCTCCCCCCTCGATCCCTCTCTCCCCGTGATCTCTCTCTCCCCACGACCTCTCTCTCTCCCCGCGATCTCTCTCTCCCCCCTCGATCTCTCTCTCCCCCACGATCACTATCTCCCGCGATCTCTCCCTCCCCACGATCTCTCTCTCCCCACGATCTCTCTCTCCCCCCGTGATCTCTCTCTCCCCACGATCTCTCCCCCCCGCGATCTCTCCCTCCCCATGATCTCTCTCTCCCCCACGATCTCTCTCCCCCACGATCTCTCTCCCCCCGCGATCTCTCTCCCCCGCCGCGATCTCTCTCTCCCCGCGATCTCTCTCCCCCCACGATCTCTCTCCCCCCACGATCTCTCTCCACCCACGATCTCTCTCTCCCCCCGCGATGTCTCTCTCTCCCCACGATCTCTCTCTCCCCACGATCTCTCTCCCCCCACCATCTCTCTCCCCCCACGATCTCTCTCTCCCCACGATCTCTCTCTCCCCCCGCGATCTCTCTCCCCCCACGATCTCTCTCTCCCCCCACGATCTCTCTCTCCCCGCGATCTCTCTCTCCCCCGCGATCTCTCTCTCCCCACGATCTCTCTCTCCCCCGCGATCTCTCTCTCCCCGCAATCTCTCTCTCCCCCCACGATCTCTCTCTCCCCACGATCTCTCTCCCCCCACGATCTCTCTCTCCCCACAATCTCTCTCCCTCCCCACGATCTCTCTCCCCCCGCGATCTCTCTCTCTCCCCCGCGATCTCTCTCTCCCCCCGCGATCTCTCTCTCCCCCCACGATCTCTCTCTCCCCCCGCGATCTCTCTCTCCACCCGCGATCTCTCGCCCCCCCACGATCTCTCTCACCCCGCGATCTCTCTCTCCCCTCGCGATCTCCCTCTCCCCACGATCTCTCTCTCCCCCCGCGATCTCTTTCTCTGCCCCGCGATCTCTCTCTCTCCCCGCGATCTCTCTCTCCCCCCACGATCTCTCTCTCCCCCCTCGATCTCTCTCTCCCCCCACGATCTCTGTCCCCCCACGATCTCTCTCTCCCCACGATCTCTCTCTCTCCCCACGATCTCTCTCTCCCCCCGCGATCTCTCTCCCCACGTTCTCTCTCTCCCCCCGTGATCTCTCTCCCCCGCGATCTCTCTCTCCCCCGCAATCTCTCTCTCCCCCCTCGATCTCTCTCTCCCCACGACCTCTCTCTCCCTTCGATCTCTCTCTCCCCCCTCGATCTCTCTCTCCCCCCTCGATCTCTCTCTCCCCCGCGATCTCGCTCCCTCTCCATGATCTCTCTCTCCCCCGCGATCTCTCTCTCCCCAGCGATCTCTCTCTCCCCCGCAATCTCTCTCTCCCCGTGATCTCTCTCTCCCCCGCGATCTCTCTCTCCCCCGCAATCCCTCTCCCTCCGCGATCTCTCTCTCCCCCGTGATCTCTCTCCCCCCTCGATCTCTCTCTCCCCCCTCGATCTCTCTCTCCCCCGCAACCTCTCTCTCCCCCCGCGATCTCTCTCTCCCCCGTGATCTCTCTCCCCCCTCGATCTCTCTCTCCCCCCCACGATCTCTCTCCCCCCGCGATCTCTCTCTCCCCCCGCGATCTCCCTCTCCCCGCGATCTCTCTCTCCCCCCGCGATCTCTCTCTCTCCCCCGCGATCTCTCTCTCTCCCCGCGATCTCTCTCTCCCCCCACGATCTCTCTCTCCCCCGCGATCTCTCTCTCCCCACGATCCCTCTCTCCCCCGCGATCTCTCTCTCCCCGCAATCTCTCTCTCCCCCCACGATCTCTCTCTCCCCACGATCTCTCTCCCCCCACGATCTCTCTCTCCCCACGATCTCTCTCCCTCCCCACGATCTCTCTCCCCCCGCGATCTCTCTCTCCCCCCGCGATCTCTCTCTCCCCCCACGATCTCTCTCTCCCCCCGCGATCTCTCTCTCCCCCGAAATCTCTCGCCCCCCGACGATCTCTCTCACCCCGCGATCTCTCTCTCCCCTCGCGATCTCCCTCTCCCCACGATCTCTCTCTCCCCCACGATCTCTTTCTCTGCCCCGCGATCTCTCTCTCTCCCCACGATCTCTCTCCCCGCGATCTCTCTCTCCCCCCACAATCTCTCTCTCCCCCCACGATCCCTCTCTCCCCTGCGATCTATCTCTCCCCCCTCGATCTCTCTCTCCCCCCACGATCTCTGTCCCCCCACGATCTCTCTCTCCCCACGATCTCTCTCTCTCCCCCCACGATCTCTCTCTCTCCCCACGATCTCTCTCTCCCCTCCGCGATCTCCCTCTCCCCGCGATCTCTCCCCCGCGATCTCTCTCTCTCCCCCGCGATCTCTCTCTCCCCCGCGATCTCTCTCTCCCCACGATCTCTCTCTCCCCCGCGATCTCTCTCTCCCCGCAATCTCTCTCTCCCCGCACGATCTCTCTCTCCCCACGATCTCTCTCCCCCCACGATCTCTCTCTCCCCACAATCTCTCTCCCTCCCCACGATCTCTCTCCCCCCGCGATCTCTCTCTCTCCCCCGCGATCTCTCTCTCCCCCCGCGATCTCTCTCTCCCCCCACGATCTCTCTCTCCCCCCGCGATCTCTCTCTCCACCCGCGATCTCTCGCCCCCCCACGATCTCTCTCACCCCCGCGATCTCTCTCTCCCCTCGCGATCTCCCTCTCCCCACGATCTCTCTCTCCCCCCGCGATCTCTTTCTCTGCCCCGCGATCTCTCTCTCTCCCCGCGATCTCTCTCTCCCCCCACGATCTCTCTCTCCCCCCTCGATCTCTCTCTCCCCCCCACGATCTCTGTCCCCCCACGATCTCTCTCTCCCCACGATCTCTCTCTCTCCCCACGATCTCTCTCTCCCCCCGCGATCTCTCTCCCCACGTTCTCTCTCTCCCCCCGTGATCTCTCTCCCCCGCGATCTCTCTCTCCCCCACGATCTCTTTCCCCCCACGATCTCTCTCTCTCCACGATCTCTCTCTCTCCCCACGATCTCTCTCTCTCCCCGTGATCTCTCTCTCCCCACGATCTCTCTCTCCCCCGCGATCTCTCTCCCCCCACAATCTCTCTCCCCCTACGATCTCTCTCTCTCCCGCGATCTCTCTCCCCCCCACAATCTCTCTCCCCCTACGATCTCTCTCTCTCCCACGATCTCTCTCTCCCCCCACGATCTCTCTCTCCCCCGCGATCTCTCTCTCCCCGTGATCTCTCTCTCTCCCCCCATGATCTCTCTCTCCCCCCGCGATCTCTCTCTCCCTCCGCGATCTCTCTCTCACCCCACGATCTCTCTCCCCCCGCGATCTCTCTCTCCCCCCGCGATCTCTCTCTCCCCGCGATCTCTCTGTCCCCCCCGCGATCTCTCTCTCCCCGCGATCTCTCTCCGCGATCTCTCTCTCCCCCACGATCTCTCTCTCCCCCAAGATCTCTCTCTCCCCCGCGATCTCTCTCTCCCACCGCGATCTCTCTCTCTCCCCCGCGATCTCTCTCTCTCCCCACGATCTCTCTCTCTCCCCGCGATCTCTCTCTCCCCCCACGATCTCTCTCTCCCCCGCGATCTCTCTCTCCCCCCACGATCTCTCTCTCCCCCCGCGATCTCTCTCTCCCCACGATCTCTCTCTCTCCCCCCACGATCTCTCCCCCCGCGATCTCTCTCTCTCCCCACGATCTCTCTCTCTCCCCGCGATCTCTCTCTCCCCCCGCGATCTCTCTCCCCCACGATCTCTCTCCCCCCACGATCTCTCTCTCCCCCCACGATCTCTCTCTCCCCACGATCTCTCTCTCCCCCGTGATCTCTCTCCCCCCGCAATCTCTCTCTCCCCCCACGATCTCTCTCTCCCCCCGTGATCTCTCTCCCCCCGCGATCTCTCTCCCCCCAAGATCTCTCTCTCCCCCCTCGATCTCTCTCTCTCCCTCGATCTCTCTCCCCCCACGATCTCTCTCCCCCCTCGATCCCTCTCTCCCCGTGATCTCTCTCTCCCCACGACCTCTCTCTCTCCCCGCGATCTCTCTCTCCCCCCTCGATCTCTCTCTCCCCCACGATCACTATCTCCCGCGATCTCTCCCTCCCCACGATCTCTCTCTCCCCACGATCTCTCTCTCCCCCCGTGATCTCTCTCTCCCCACGATCTCTCCCCCCCGCGATCTCTCCCTCCCCATGATCTCTCTCTCCCCCACGATCTCTCTCCCCCACGATCTCTCTCCCCCCGCGATCTCTCTCCCCCGCCGCGATCTCTCTCTCCCCGCGATCTCTCTCCCCCCACGATCTCTCTCCCCCCACGATCTCTCTCCACCCACGATCTCTCTCTCCCCCCGCGATGTCTCTCTCTCCCCACGATCTCTCTCTCCCCACGATCTCTCTCCCCCCACCATCTCTCTCCCCCCACGATCTCTCTCTCCCCACGATCTCTCTCTCCCCCCGCGATCTCTCTCCCCCCACGATCTCTCTCTCCCCCCACGATCTCTCTCTCCCCGCGATCTCTCTCTCCCCCGCGATCTCTCTCTCCCCACGATCTCTCTCTCCCCCGCGATCTCTCTCTCCCCGCAATCTCTCTCTCCCCCCACGATCTCTCTCTCCCCACGATCTCTCTCCCCCCACGATCTCTCTCTCCCCACAATCTCTCTCCCTCCCCACGATCTCTCTCCCCCCGCGATCTCTCTCTCTCCCCCGCGATCTCTCTCTCCCCCCGCGATCTCTCTCTCCCCCCACGATCTCTCTCTCCCCCCGCGATCTCTCTCTCCACCCGCGATCTCTCGCCCCCCCACGATCTCTCTCACCCCGCGATCTCTCTCTCCCCTCGCGATCTCCCTCTCCCCACGATCTCTCTCTCCCCCCGCGATCTCTTTCTCTGCCCCGCGATCTCTCTCTCTCCCCACGATCTCTCTCTCTCCCCGCGATCTCTCTCTCCCCCCACGATCTCTCTCTCCCCCCTCGATCTCTCTCTCCCCCCACGATCTCTGTCCCCCCACGATCTCTCTCTCCCCACGATCTCTCTCTCTCCCCACGATCTCTCTCTCCCCCCGCGATCTCTCTCCCCACGTTCTCTCTCTCCCCCCGTGATCTCTCTCCCCCGCGATCTCTCTCTCCCCCACGATCTCTTTCCCCCCACGATCTCTCTCTCTCCACGATCTCTCTCTCTCCCCACGATCTCTCTCTCTCCCCGTGATCTCTCTCTCCCCACGATCTCTCTCTCCCCCGCGATCTCTCTCCCCCCACAATCTCTCTCCCCCTACGATCTCTCTCTCTCCCACGATCTCTCTCTCCCCCCACGATCTCTCTCTCCCCCGCGATCTCTCTCTCCCCGTGATCTCTCTCTCTCTCCCCACGATCTCTCTCTCCCCCCACGATCTCTCTCTCTCCCCGCGATCTCTCTCTCCCCCACGATCTCTCTCTCCCCCGCGATCTCTCTCTCCCCCATGATCTCTCTCTCCCCCCGCGATCTCTCTCTCCCTCCGCGATCTCTCTCTCACCCCACGATCTCTCTCCCCCCGCGATCTCTCTCTCCCCCCGCGATCTCTCTCTCCCCGCGATCTCTCTGTCCCCCCGCGATCTCTCTCTCCCCGCGATCTCTCTCCGCGATCTCTCTCTCCCCCACGATCTCTCTCTCCCCCAAGATCTCTCTCTCCCCCGCGATCTCTCTCTCCCACCGCGATCTCTCTCTCTCCCCCGCGATCTCTCTCTCTCCCCACGATCCAATTCCAATTCCAATTCCAATTAAAATGCTTTATTGGCATGAAAGTTTACAGAGAACCATATTGCCAAAGCTTACATAGCAAAAAGGTACAGTTTTCCAACATTCTGTAGGTGTCAATCGATTTGACATTTGTTGGGTACATACAATATTACTTTTAAACAATATTAATTTTAAACAGTCTTTGTACTTCATTTGGTACGTTCAATATTAATTTTAAACAGTCTTAATTTTAAACAGTCCTCAGGTTGTGACATGTTGTTACATATTTGGCCCCAAGGTATGGTCTGTCTCCTTCTCCTAGGACTAATCTCAATTTTGACAGATCATCCAATTCCTTGAAATCTGGGGTTGTTTGGCTTAGCTTGTTGAATAATATGTTTCTTGATGTGTTGAATTTTTCGCATTTTAGGAGGAAATGCATTTCTGTTTCAACCTCGCCAGCCAGACATTGATCGCATATTCTATTCTCTCTAGGCTGCCAGGATTTCTTGTATCTGCCTTTTTCAATTTCCAGTTGGTGGTCGCTTAGTCTGTACCTGGTGAGGGTCTGTCTCTGTTTTGTGTCTCTGATGGTCGTGAGGTAGTCTGCCAGTTTATATTCTCTTTTTAGGGCCCGGTAACATTCTAATCTGCTTTGGCTTTCGGTTATTTTGTTCCAATGTTCCAGGTAGGTTTCTTTGCATTTTTTAATGATTTGGTTCACTCGGATTGGTGTTTGGGCGGCTGTGTTGGTCTGGGGCTGGTCAGGGTCCGGCTGAGTACTTAGTTTCCGTAGCAGCTGACTCAGGGGACTCTTTTCTGGGTTTAGCTCTTGGGTCTGAAAGGCTTTGAAATGAAGGGTGTCTGGGGAGCTAGATTTGAGGTGATTTAGGAAGTTTAGTGCTCGTTTTTGGATGTTTATTATCAGTGGGTATCTGCCTAGTTCGGCTCTGCATGCATTTGTTGGCGTTTTCCTTTGGGTGCGAAGGATGCTTCGGCAGAATTCTGCATGTAGGGCTTCTATTGTATGTTTTTCCCATTTAGTGTAGCTTTGGTGATTTAGCGGGCCCCATACTTCACTACCGTACAGTGCAATGGGCAGGATTATGCTGTCAAATATTTTGAGCCAGATTTTGATTGGGATTTGGATGTTGTAGAATTTTCTTTTTATTGCATATAGGGCTCTTCGGGCTTTTTCTTTTAGTGCATTCACTGCTATGCTGAAGCTCCCTGATGCTGTAATAGTTAGACCAAGGTAGGTGTAGCTCATAGTGTGTCCTATAGTGATATCACTGAGGGTAAACTGGTATTTGTTTTCCTGACATCTGGGCCTTTTTTGAAAAATCATGATGTTGGTTTTCTTTAGATTTACTGTTAGAGCCCAATTTTGGCAGTATTTGTCGAGTAGGTCTAGTTGTTGCTGTAATCCCTGTTCTGTGGGAGACAGCAGAACCAGGTCGTCCGCATAGAACAGGGATTTCACTTCTCCATCTAGGAGACGGAGACCTGGTGACTCGCTTTGCTCCAGCATGTCTGCTAATTCATTTATGTATATGTTGAACAGGGTCGGGCTCAAATTGCAGCCCTGCCGGACGCCTCTTCTCTGGGTGAAGAAATCGGTGCGTTTGTCTCCAATTTTGACCCCGCATTTGTTTTTCAGATACATTGATTTAATAAGGTCATAGACTTTGCCCCCTATTCCACATTGAAGAAGTTTATAATAGAGCCCTTCGTGCCATATAGAGTCAAAGGCTTTCTTGAAGTCGATGAAACAGGCGAATATTTTCCCATTTTTTGTTTGGTGTATATGTTTTTCAATGAGGGTGTGAAGGGTATAGATATGGTCGGCGGTGCGGTGTTTTGGAAGAAAGCCTATTTGGTTTTTTCTGAGGATATTATGTTTGTTAAGAAAATCAAGTAATCTACTATTTAGAATACTGCAGAATAACTTCCCTAGACAACTGTTGACACAGATGCCGCGGTAGTTATTTGGGTCTGATTTGTTTCCGCTTTTATATATGGGGGAGATTAGTCCTTGGCACCAGATATCGGGAAAACAGCCTGAACGTAATATGATGTTGAATAATTTGAGTACCGCACCCTGCATCTCCATATTGCTGAACTTGAGCATTTCATTTTTGATGTTGTCTGGGCCACAGGCTTTCTTTAGGTGGAGAGATTTTGTTTTTGTGGCCATTTCTTTCCATGTGATTGGGGGGTCTAGAGGGTTTTGGTTGTCTTTGATTGTTGCTTCTAATGTGTGGAGTTTTTCTGTGACCTGATGTTGACTTGGGTTTGTTTCGTTTATTGGGATGTCTTTGTAGAGGTTTTCAAAATGTGTTCTCCAGATGTCGCCATCTTGGATTGGTAATGCTTGCAATTGTGTTGTACTCAGGTTATTCCACATTTCCCAGAATTGTTTTGGGTTGGTGGAGTTTTCAATTTCTTCTAGTATTTTGTGGGTATAGTTTTGTGTTTTGTTCCTAATGGTGTGTTTATATCTTTTGAGGGTTTCATTGTATCTAGTACGTAGGTCCGGATTGTTTGGTTGGCGATGCTTTTGGTTTGATATTTTTCTCAGGTCTTTTCTGGCATTTTTGCATTCGTGGTCAAACCATTTCTTATTTTTATTTTGTCTTTTGTGACTCTTCCTCTTCTGTTTCACGAGGTCGGCTTTTACAGCTGCCTCATGAAAGATCATATTTATATCCTCTATGGCCATGTTTACCCCATCTCTGGTGATCTCATATAGATTTTCTTTAAATTTTGAAATTTTACTTGTGAGATCAGGTGAATTTAGTGCTGTGATGAATTTATCTCCACTGTCTGGGGCCCATCTGTATGTCTGGTTTATTTTATGTAGCTTACTGGGTTCCTTTTTTGTGTCTGTAGTTTGGGCAGAAAGTTTAAGGTACACATTTATTTGGTTATGGTCTGAGAGGGGGGATTGCTGCCTGACAGTGAATGCGTTGATATCGCAGGGGTCCAGGTCAGTGATTGTATAATCCACCACACTAGACCCAAGAGTTGAGGAATATGTGAGTCTCCCTAAGGAGTCCCCTCTGAACCTACCGTTAACTATGTACAGGCCTAAGGCTCGGCAGAGTTGCACTACCTACCGCTTTTATTTATTTCACAATCGAGGTTGTTTCGGTTTGCGATGGCTGGTGTGACATATAGAGGGGTCTGGCCAAACACATGGTTGTTGCCCTGTGGGTCTATGAAGTCAGGTTCACATCCTGTCCTTGCATTTAGGTCCCCACATAGTAGCACCTTTCCTTGGGCCTGGAAATGGCTGATTTCCATGTGGAGAGTGTCAAATATCTCCTCTTCAAAATATGGCGATTCTATTGGAGGTATGTAGATCGCACATAAGTAAACATCGTTTTTTACTATTCCTATATTTTTATCTAATTTTAGCCATACGTGTGATTTTCCCTGTTTTATCGGTGAGATGTGTTTGTTCAGTTCTCCTTTATACCACACCAGGATTCCCCCGGAGGTTCTGCCCTTGCGTGTCTTAATGTTCTTTACTGAAGGCACAATAATTTCATGGTACATTGGGGGACAGTGGGTCGGCATGTCCTTTTGGCACCATGTTTCTGTTAACACAATTATATCAATGTCTTTTATAGCTTTTAGGAATTCAGGGTCTGTACTCTTCATCCCAAAAGTTGAGGAGCGGAGGCCCTGGATATTCCAGCAGCTTATGTGGAAAGAACGCATTTATATAGTTCAATAAAACGAAATAAAATGGACCTATTTTGTGGGATGAGTGTGGAAACACTATTTTCTATAATGCTAAATGATGATTTAGTATAAATTTCATGAGGCATGCACATATATCTATCTAATAGTAGTAATAATACTGATAAGATAACAATAATGATAATGATAAATAACAATATTAATAATTTCTCCGGCTTTCTATCAGGCTGTTCAGCATCGTCATGATCTTTCTCAGTTCTTGGTCTACAGTCTGTGGTCTAGAGGGGGGTCTTGGGTTCTGTTGTTGGTTTTGTAAAGGGGGGTGGGGGACATTGGTGGTCCTGTTTGGGTTACGGCTCCCAATGGTAGAGGGGGTGGGAGGGCTGCGTCTTTTGGCAGTGTTTATGAGGTTTTTTGCAAAGACCCACATCCGCGATCTCTCTCTCCCCCCACGATCTCTCTCTCCCCCGCGATCTCTCTCTCCCCCCACGATCTCTCTCTCCCCCCGCGATCTCTCTCTCCCCACGATCTCTCTCTCTCCCCCCACGATCTCTCCCCTCGCGATCTCTCTCTCTCCCCACGATCTCTCTCTCTCCCCGCGATCTCTCTCTCCCCCCGCGATCTCTCTCCCCCACGATCTCTCTCCCCCCACGATCTCTCTCTCCCCCCACGATCTCTCTCTCCCCACGATCTCTCTCTCCCCCGTGATCTCTCTCCCCCCGCAATCTCTCTCTCCCCCCACGATCTCTCTCTCCCCCCGTGATCTCTCTCCCCCGCGATCTCTCTCCCCCCAAGATCTCTCTCTCCCCCCTCGATCTCTCTCTCTCCCTCGATCTCTCTCCCCCCACGATCTCTCTCCCCCCTCGATCCCTCTCTCCCCGTGATCTCTCTCTCCCCACGACCTCTCTCTCTCCCCGCGATCTCTCTCTCCCCCTCGATCTCTCTCTCCCCCACGATCACTATCTCCCGCGATCTCTCCCTCCCCACGATCTCTCTCTCCCCACGATCTCTCTCTCCCCCCGTGATCTCTCTCTCCCCACGATCTCTCCCCCCGCGATCTCTCCCTCCCCATGATCTCTCTCTCCCCCACGATCTCTCTCCCCCACGATCTCTCTCCCCCCGCGATCTCTCTCCCCCGCCGCGATCTCTCTCTCCCCGCGATCTCTCTCCCCCCACGATCTCTCTCCCCCCACGATCTCTCTCCCCCCACGATCTCTCTCCACCCACGATCTCTCTCTCCCCCCGCGATGTCTCTCTCTCCCCACGATCTCTCTCCCCCCACCATCTCTCTCCCCCCACCATCTCTCTCCCCCCACGATCTCTCTCTCCCCACGATCTCTCTCTCCCCCCGCGATCTCTCTCACCCCACGATCTCTCTCTCCCCCCACGATCTCTCTCTCCCCGCGATCTCTCTCCCCCCACGATCTCTCTCTCCCCCCACGATCTCTCTCCCCCCACGATCTCTCTCCCCACACGATCTCTCTCCCCCCACGATCTCTCCCCACGATCTCTCTCTCTCCCCACGATCTCTCTCCCCCCGCGATCTCTCTCTCTCCCCCGCGATCTCTCTCTCCCCCCAAGATCTCTCTCTCCCCCCACGATCTCTCTCTCCCCCACGATCTATCTCTCCCCCGCGATCTCTCTCTCTCCCCACGATCTCTCTCTCTCCCCACGATCTCTCTCTCTCCCACGATCTCTCTCTCCCCCCGCGATCTCTCTCTCCCCGCGATCTCTCTCCCCCCACGATCTCTCTCCCCCTACGATCTCTCTCTCCCCACGATCTCTCTCCCCCCACAATCTCTCTCTCCCCTGCGATCTCTCTCTCCCCGTGATCTCTCTCTCCCCACGATCTCTCTCTCCCCCCGTGATCTCTCTCTCCCCACGATCTCTCTCCCCCACGATCTCTCTCCCCCCTCGATCTCTCTCACCCCGTGATCTCTCTCTCCCCGTGATCTCTCTCTCCCCTCGATCTTTCTCTCCCCCGCGATCTCTCTCCCCCCACGATCTCTCTCTCCCCCGCGATCTTTCTCCCCCCACGATCTCTCTCTGCCCCCTCGATCTCTCTCTCCCCGTGATCTCTCTCTCCCCACGATCTCTCTCTCTCCCCACGATCTCTCTCCCCCCTCGATCTCTCTCTCCCCACGATCTCTCTCTCCCCGCGATCTCTCTCTCCCCCGCGATCTCTCTCTCCCCCCGTCATCTCTCTCTCCCCCCGCGATCTCTCTCTCCC
The DNA here is from genome assembly GCF_052327205.1 of Somniosus microcephalus. Lineage (NCBI taxonomy): Eukaryota > Metazoa > Chordata > Chondrichthyes > Squaliformes > Somniosidae > Somniosus > Somniosus microcephalus. The sequence goes on along the minus strand of NC_141000.1, from coordinate 128,773,520 downwards.
CTCGCAATCTCTCTCTCCCCGCGATCTCTCTCTCCCCCCGCGATCTCTCTCTCCCCTCGCAATCTCTCTCTCCCCCGCGACCTCTCTCTCCCCCACGATCTCTCTCTCCCCTCGCGATCTCTCTCTCCCCCCTCGATCTCTCTCTCCCCTCGCGATCTCTCCCTCCCCCACAATCTCTCTCTCCCCCCACGATCTCTCTCTCCCCCACGATCTCTCTCTCCCCCACGATCTCTCTCTCCCCCCTCGATCGCGCTCTCCCCCCGCGATCTCTCTCTCCCCCGCGATCTCTCTCCCCCCACGATCTCTCTCTCCCCCCGCGATCTCTCTCTCCCCCCGCGATCCCTCTCTCCCCCCTCGATCTCTCTCTCCCCCGCGATCTCACTCTCCCCCCGCGATCTCTCTCTCCACCCGCGATCTCTCTCTGCCCCCGTGATCTCTCTCTCCCCCGCAATCTCTCCTCTCCCCCCTCGATCTCTCTCTCCCCACGATCTCTCTCTCCCCTCGATCTCTCTCTCCCCCCTCGATCTCTCTCTCCCCCCTCGATCTCTCTCTCCCCCGCGATCTCGCTCTCTCTCCATGATCTCTCTCTCCCCGCGATCTCTCTCTCCCCCGCGATCTCTCTCTCCCCCGCAATCTCTCTCTCCCCGTGATCTCTCTCTCCCCCGCGACCTCTCTCTCCCCCGCAATCCCTCTCCCCCCGCGACCTCTCTCTCCCCCGTGATCTCTCTCCCCCCTCGATCTCTCTCTCCCCCCTCGATCTCTCTCTCCCCCGCAATCTCTCTCTCCCCCCGCGAACTCTCTCTCCCCGTGATCTCTCTCCCCCCTCGATCTCTCTCTCCCCCCACGATCTCTCTCCCCCCGCGATCTCTCTCTCCCCCCGCGATCTCCCTCTCCCCGCGATCTCTCTCTCCCCCCGCGATCTCTCTCTCTCCCCCGCGATCTCTCTCTCTCCCCACGATCTCCCTCTTTCCCCGCGATCTCTCTCTCCCCCCACGATCTCGCTCTCCCCCGCGATCTCTCTCCCCGCGATCTCTCTCTCCCCCGCGATCTCTCTCTCCCCGCAATCTCTCTCTCCCCCCACGATCTCTCTCTCCCCATGACCTTTCTCCCCCCACGATCTCTTTCCCCCCACGATCTCTCTCCCTCCCCACGATCTCTCTCCCCCCGCGATCTCTCTCTCTCCCCCGCGATCTCTCTCTCCCCCGCGATCTCGCTCTCCCCCCACGATCTCTCTCTCCCCCCGCGATCTCTCTCTCCCCCCGCGATCTCTCTCTCCCCCACGATCTCTCTCACCCCGCGATCTCTCTCTCCCCTCGCGATCTCCCTCTCCCCACGATCTCTCTCTCCCCCCGCGATCTCTCTCTCTGCCCCGCGATCTCTCTCTCTCCCCACGATCTCTATCTCCCCCCACGATCTCTCTCTCCCCCCGCGATCTATCTCTCCCCCCTCGATCTCTCTCTCACCCCACGATCTCTGTCCCCCCACGATCTCTCTCTCCCCACGTTCCCCCTCTCTCCCCACGATCTCTCTCTCTCCCCACGATCTCTCTCTGCCCCCGCGATCTCTCTCTCCCCACGTTCTCTCTCTCCCCCCGTGATCTCTCTCCCCCCGCGATCTCTCTCTCCCCCCACGATCTCCCTCTCCCCCCACGATCTCTCTCTCCCCCCGCGATCTATCTCTCCCCCCTCGATCTCTCTCTCACCCCACGATCTCTGTCCCCCCACGATCTCTCTCTCCCCACGTTCTCTCTCTCTCCCCACGATCTCTCTCTCTCCCCACGATCTCTCTCCCCACGATCTCTCTCTCCCCCCGCGATCTCTCTCTCCCCACGTTCTCTCTCTCCCCCCGTGATCTCTCTCCCCCCACGATCTCTCTCTCCCCCCACGATCTCTCTCCCCCCACAATCTCTCTCTCCCCCGTGATCTCTCTCTCCCCCCGCAATCTCACTCCCCCCACGATCTCTCTCTCCCCCTACGATCTCTCTCTCCCCCGCGATCTCTCTCTCCCCGTGATCTCTCTCTCCCCACGATCTCTCTCTCCCCCGCGATCTCTCTCCCCCCACAATCTCTCTCCCCCTACGATCTCTCTCTCTCCCACGATCTCTCTCTCCCCCCATGATCTCTCTCTCCCCCGCGATCTCTCTCTCCCCGTGATCTCTCTCTCTCTCCCCACGACCTCTCTCTCCCCCCACGATCTCTCTCTCCCCCGCGATCTCTCTCTACCCCCGCGATCTCTCTCTCCCCCCGCGATCTCTCTCTCACCCCACAATCTCTCTCACCCCGCGATCTCCCTCTCCCCCCGCGATCTCTCCCTCCCCGCGATCTCTCTCTCCCCCCCGCGATCTCTCTCTCCCCGCGATCTCTCTCTCCCCCACGATCTCTCTCTCCCCCGCGATCTCTCTCTCCCCCCGCGATCTCTCTCCCCCGCGATCTCTCTCTCTCCCCACGATCTCTCTCTCTCCCCGCGATCTCTCTCTCCCCCCACGATCTCTCTCTCCCCCGCGATCTCTCTCTCCCCCCACGATCTCTCTTTCCCCCCGTGATCTCTCTCTCCCCACGATCTCTCTCTCTCCCCGCGATCTCTCTCTCCCCCCGCGATCTCTCTCTCCCCCCACGATCTCTCCCCCCGCGATCTCTCTCTCTCCCCACGATCTCTCTCTCTCCCCGCGATCTCTCTCCCCCCGCGATCTCTCTCCCCCACAATCTCTCTCCCCCCACGATCTCTCTCTCCCCCCACGATCTCCCTCTACCCCCTGATCTCTCTCCCCCCGCGATCTCTCTCTCCCCTCACGATCTCTCTCCCCCCCCATGATCTCTCTCCCCCTCGATCTCTCTCCCCCCACGATCTCTCTCCCCCCACGATCTCTCTCTCCCCCCGTGATGTCTCTCTCTCCCCACGATCTCTCTCCCCCCACCATCTCTCTCCCCCCACGATCTCTCTCTCCCCACGATCTCTCTCTCCCCCCGCGATCTCTCTCCCCCCACGATCTCTCTCTCCCCCCACGATCTCTCTCTCCCCCCACGATCTCCCTCTCCCCCTGATCTCTCTCTCCCCCCGCGATCTCTCTCTCCCCACGATCTCTCTCCCCCCACGATCTCTCTCTCCCCCGTGAACTCTCTCTCCCCCCGCGATCTCTCTCCCCCCACGATCTCTCTCTCCCCCCACGATCTCCCTCCCCCCGCGATCTCTCTCTCCCCACGATCTCTCTCTCCCCCCACGATCTCTCTCTCCCCCCGCGATCTCCCTCTCCCCGCGATCTCTCTCTCTCCCCGCGATCTCTCTCTCCCCCCGCGATCTCTCTCTCTCCCCGCGATCTCTCTCTCTTCCCACGACCTCTCTCTCCCCGCGATCTCTCTCTCCCCACGATCTCTCGCCCCCCGCGATCTCTCTCTCCCCGCGATCTCTCTCTCCCCACGATCTCTCTCCCCACACGATCTCTCTCCCCCCACGATCTCTCTCCCCCCACGATCTCTCTCCCCCCACGATCTCTCTCTCTCCCCATGATCTCTCTCCCCCCGCGATCTCTCTCTCTCCCCCGCGATCTCTCACTCCCCCACGATCTCTCTCCACCCGTGATCTCTCTCCCCCCGCCATCTCCCTCTCCCCGTGATCTCTCTCTCCCCCACAATCTCTCTCTCCCCCACGATCTCTCTCTCCCCCACGATCTCTCTCTCCCCCCTCGATCGCTCTCTCCCCCGCCATCTCTCTCTCCCCCACGATCTCTCTCTCCCCCCTCGATCGCACTGCACATGCGCGGGAAGGTGTTCAGAGGTCGAACGCGTGCGCGCAGGAGTCTGCACGTGCGCGTTGAACTTCCTTTTTTTTCCAGGTTTGCCCGTGCGCGAAGGCCTCCACTTTTTACACTTGAAAAAAGCAGACGTAAGGACTTAATTTTAAAAGGTAAGTGGTCTAATAATTAGAATTAGAATTTTTTTCCCACAGGTTTATTATTTTTAAAGACTTTACAGGAAGGTAAGTGTATTTTTAGCCCCGATTTTTTATAAAATTATTTTTTTCAAAAATTTAATTTCAATTCAATTCAATTCAATTCAATTTTATTTGTCATATATGCAGCAGACATGTGTACTGCACAATGAAATGTTGATTTTTACGAGTCCTCCCAACATTGGAATAAATATGGCATAACAATGATAAAAATACTAATAGAAATACTAATAGAAAGACAGTAATAATAAATAAAACAACAGTAATAAATAATAATAAATTAATCGTTCATGAGTCTTATGGCCTGGGGGTAGAAGCTGTTTCGAAACCTGTTGGTACGAGACCGTATGCTTCGGTATCTCTTACCGGACGGGAGCAGGGCGAAGAGGTTGTGGCTGGGGTGACTCGCGTCTTTAATGATTCTCAGGGCCTTCCCCCGGCACCTCTCGGGGTAGATATCCTGCACAGCAGGTAGTTTAATTCCTATAGTGTGTTGTGCAGCTTTCACTACCATCTGTAGAGCCTTGTGGTCTGTGGCGGTGCAGTTGCCATACCAGGTAGTGATGCAGCCGGTCAGGATACTCTCGATGGTGCACCGGTAGAAGTTGGTGAGAATCTGGGGGGCCATTCCAAATTTCTTCAGTCTCCTGAGGAAGAACAGGCGTTGGCATGCCTTCTTGGTTACAACGTCGATGTGATGTTACCACGTTAAGTCCTCCGTAATGAATACACCCAGGAATTTGAAGCTGCTGACCCTCTCCACCTCAGCCCCTTCGATGCAGATTGGGGTGTGTCCCTCCCCCTGCCACTTCCTGTAATCCACGATCATCTCCTTTGTTTTGCTGATGTTGAGGGAGAGGTTGTTGTACTTGCACCATTCTCCTAGGGCTCTTACCTCCTCCCTGTAGCCTGTCTCGTCGCCATCTGTGATCAGGCCTACAACGGTAGTGTCATCAGCAAACTTGATGATGGAGTTGAAGTTGTGCGTGGCCACGCAGTCGTGAGTAAACAGGGAGTACAGAAGGGGGCTGAGCACACAACCCTGGGGAGCTCCCGTGTTCAGGATCAGTGTGGAGGAGGTGTTTCTGCCTATTTTCACCACCTGGGGTCTTCCCGTCAGGAAGTCCAGGATTCAGTTGCATAGGGAGGTGTTAAGTCCTAGCTCACTGAGCTTCTTGACAAGCTTGGAGGGGATAATGGTATTGAATGCTGAACTATAATCAATGAACAACATTCTCACATAGGTGTTCCTCTTATCCAGGTGTGATAAGGCAGTGTGCAGTACAGTGGCGATGGCATCATCCCTAGATCTGTTTGGGCGGTAGGCAAATTGGAGTGGGTCCAGTGTGTCAGGTAGTAACGAGTTGATGTGGGTTTTGACCAGCCTCTCAAAGCACTTCATGATGACAGAAGTGAGTGCTATGGGGCGGTAGTCGTTTAAACAGGTTACTTTTGTTTTTTTGGGACTGGAATAACCGATGTCATCTTGAAGCGGGTGGGGACTACAGACTGGTACAGTGAACGGTTGAATATATCCATAAACACGGCTGCCAGCTGGTCAGCACATGCTCTAAGGACACGCCCAGGGATTCCATCTGGACCGGGTGCTTTGTGGGTGTTCACTCTCTTAAAGGTCTTGCTCACGTCAGCCACGAAGATTGAGAAGACCCGGTCGTCCTGAGCCACGGGCGCCCTTGTAACAGGCCAGTTGTTGTTGGCCTCAAACTGGGCGTAAAAAGTGTTAAGCTGATCCGGGAGAGAGGCATTGCTGGGCATGACACAGTTGGGTTTCCCTTTGTAGTCTGTAATAGATTGTAGTCCACTCCATATCCTTCGCGAATCTGAGCTATGATAGTGTGACTCCACTTTGTCCGTGTATTGTCTTTTTGCATTTTTGATGGTTTTTCTGAGGTCGTACCTTGATTTCTTGTTCTCATCCATGTCCCCAGAGTTGAATGCGATGGACCGTGCTTTTAGCATATTGCCATTTACCCATGGTTTCTGGTTGGGAAATGTTCGTACAACAATCCTTGGAACAACGTCGTCTATGCACTTGTTTATGAAACTAATGACTGAATCTGTATATGTGTTGATGTCATTGTCCGAGGCATTCCGAAACATATCCCAGTCAGTGGAATCAAAACAGTCTTGTAACATAGCGTCTGATTGATCCGACCAGCGTTGCAGAGATCTCATCACAGGCTTTTCCGATTTCAGTTTCTGCCTATAGGTGGGTAGCAGCAGGATGGAGTCGTGATCTGATTTGCTGAAGGGAGGGCGGGGGAGGGCCTTGTATCCATCCCGGAATGGAGTGTAAACGTGATCTAGTGTGTTCTTGGCTCGCGTTGGGCAGGTGATATGCTGATGGTATTTAGGCAGTACTTTCTTCAGATTGGCTTTGTTGAAATCGCCAGCCACGATGAATGCAGCCTCTGGATGGGAAGTTTCAAGCCTGCTAATGGTCCCATACAGCTCGTTTAGTGCCCTATTTGCATCGGCCTGTGGTGGAATATACACCGCTGTAATGATCACGGATGAGAACTCTCTCGGGAGGTAGAAGGGTCGGCATTTGATCATCAGGTGTTCAAGATCGGGTGAACAAGAAGATGTAAGTAGTTCCACGTCGGAACACCAAGAATTGTTGATCATAAAGCATACTCCACCCCCTCTATTTTTCCCCGAGTCCTTTGTTCGGTCTAGCCGGTGAATGTTGAATCCCTCTGGTTGAATGGCCGAAGCTGGTGTCGATGGATCAAGCCAAGTCTCAGTGAAAATCAAGACGTTGCAGTTCTTAATGTCTCGCTGGAAGGTGAGCCTCCCTCTGAGTTCGTCCAGCTTATTGTCCAGTGACTGCACATTCGCCAGGAGAATACTCGGAAGGGGGGGGTGGTGTTCACGTCGCCTCAGCTTCACTAATGCACCTGCTCGTCTGCCCCGCTTGCGCCGTTGTCGCTTCCTGATCACAGGAATGAAGTCAGGTAAGCAGGTGGGAGGGTAGATGGTAGTAGCAGCAGAATCCCAGTTCGAAAAATCAGGGGTAGGTCCTATATCTCCGGACGATCTTATGTCCAGAAGTGATTGACGGTCGTAGCGGATAAGTGAAGAAACAGTACTTACAAAATTGTTTAATAATAATAAAATAATAAATAAAGTGGAAAGTTGTGGACGAGCTCGTAAAACAGCGGCTACCCTCATAAGCCATACAGGTCGGTTAAACAGTAGAATATATTTAAAAAAACAACTAAACTACTAATACTAAAACTAGAATGCTAAATACTAAACAGTAGAATACTAAAAAACTAACAGTACGATATATTAAAATACAACATTAAATACATTAAATACAAATAAATAAATTAAATACAACATTAAAATACCAGTTGGGGAGGAGCTCATAAAACAGCAGCCATACAGGTCGGCGTTGATGTCACAAAATGTGACATCAGTTTATTGTTTAAAACAGTTATTTATAGTTCATTTAAATAGTGTGATGTTTTTTTAAATTTTATTTCAAGTTTAAGTACTGTTTTGGGCGCCCGGAGTTTTCATGAGTTTGACAGTTCTTACTGTCAAACTCATGAATGAACTTTTGCATCCTCCGATTGGTTGCCCGGTGCTCACATGATCCCAGCCGGCTCATCGAACTAACTACGCCGCTGGATCACGCAAGCACCGGGAGCTGAACCGGGCCACAGACAGGAAATCCACGCAGGCCCAGGCTTCAACTGTCAGCGCGCTAGGTAAGTGTAGGTCGGGGGTTTGCACCCGCGGGAAGCCCCCGACACGAATTTCTGGGCCAATATCTTCGAATGTGGCTCGGTGTCAAATTCTGTTTGATAATTGCTCCTGTGAAGAGCCCTGGGACGTTTTACTACGTTAAAGGCGCTATATAAATACAGGTTGATGTTGCTGCTTAGAAATAAAAGGGCTCAACACAACTTGAGATTCTGGTGTCCAACACAACAAATGAACTGGATCGGCATCTCTGGGCTGCGAGGAAGGATCTACATTGAGGAAAGGACTCTGCCGGATCAATCTTCATTTTCCTTTGAATGCTCCGGAAGAGACAGGGGAACAAAATTTCATCAGTCTGCACTTAAAATAGAAGCATTTTTACATAGAATGCCATCGAGTCTACAGCACAGGAACAGGCCATTCGGCCCCACTAGTCTGTGCCGGTGTTTCTGCTCCTCACGAGCCATCAGCAGGACATTCAACTTGGACGGCAGCACCATCGCCAATCCCAATCCTATCCTTATCCAACATCCATGCAGGTGTGCGCTTTCAGCAGGGACCATTGGATAGTAGCCAGGAGCAGGAAAACTAGTCAATTGTTCTCTTTCCAATCCAGGTATGCTGCAGCCGATGTTAATGCGCTTACTGCCACCCTAGCTGAGAGCAGCTTCCTCAGCACAGACTGCGGTGAAAGCTAAGGCCTGCTCTGGTCTGTGGCTGAAGACAAAGGAAAAGGAAAGCAGAAAAAAATTATTTTTACAATGTCTCAAACAGCAACGCAATGGAACCAAACAGCTTGACCTTGGCCAACAATCAAACTAGCTTAACTTTCAGCAGTTGGCAGCTGATTTGCCATATTGTGCATTATGCTCTCAAAGAGATTGAAAGAAATACTGAAAGTACATAGGGCTAGAAATTCATCTGCTAAGCACCATTCCGTAGTGTCATGAAATGGCGATAAAATGGCAGCAGCCGCTCTTTCACCGGCTGGTGGCGATTCCCGCGGCGGCCGCCATATTCGTGTCCCGCTTTCTGCTGCTGGTAACTGGTGGCGCCCTGGGTCCTAAGCACGCCAGGTTAACCTGCATGCAAGCAAACTGATAGTGGTGATGTCTGCACCTTTTAAAGGGACACACACATCGTTCAGGTAAGTTTAAGGTTTTGGACTAGTTTTTTTTATTTTATTGAAGTGGTGGCTTGCTGCAATAAGAACATACGAATATAAGAACATAAGAATTAGGAGCAGGAGTCGGCCATTCGGCCCTTTGAGCCTGCTCCACCATTCAATAACATCATGGCTGATCTTCTACCCCAACTCCACTTTCCTGCACTATCCCCATATCCCTTGAGTCCCTTAATATCCAAAAATCTATCGATCTCTGTCTTGAATCTACTCAATGACTGAGCCTCCACAGCCCTCTGGGGTAGAGAATTCCAAAGGTTCACCACCCTCTGAGTGAAGGTTTTGATAAGGTTCCACACGGCAGACTGGTCACAAAGTTAAAAGCCCATGGGATCCAGGGCAAAGTGTCAAGTTGGATTCAAAACTGGCTCGGAGACAGGAAGCAGAGGGTAATGGTTGATGGGTGTTTTTGTGACTGGAAGGCTGTTTCCAGTGGGGTTCCGCAGGGCTCAGTACTAGGTCCCTTGCTTTTTGTGGAATATATCAATGATCTTGACTTGAATATAGGGGGTATGATTAAGAAGTTTGCAGATGATACTAAAATCAGCTGTGTGGTTGATACTGAAGAAAGAAGCTGTAGACTGCAGGAAGATATCAATAAATTGGTCAGGTGGGCAGAACAGTGGCAAATGGAATTCAATCCGGAGAAGTGTGAGGTTATGCATTTGGGGAGGGCTAACAAGGAAAGGGAATACACATTAAATGGTAGGACACTGAGAAGTGTAGAGTAACAAAGGGACCTTGGAGTGCATGTCCACAGATCCCTGAAGGTAGCAGGCCAGGTAGATAAGGTGGTTAAGAAGGTATACGGAATGCTTGCCTTTATTAGCCGTGGCATAGAATACAAGAGCAGGGGGGGGTTATGCTTCAACTGTATAAAACACTAGTTAGGCCTCAGCTAGAGTACTGCGTGCAGTTCTGGTCACCACATTACAGGAAAGATGTGATTGCACTAGAGAGGGTACAGAGGAGATTTACAAGGATGTTGCCGGGAGTAGAGAATCTGAGCTATGAGGAAAGACTGGATAGGCTGGGTCTGTTTTCCTTGGAACAGAGGAGGCTGAGAGGAGACTTTATTGAGATGTATAAAATTATGAGGGGCCTAGATAAAGTGGATAGAAAGGACCTATTTCCCTTAGCAGAGGGGTCAAAAACCAGGGGGCACAGATTTAAAGTAATTGGGGGAAGGATTAGAGGGGATTTGAGGGGAAATTTCTTCACCCAGAGGGTTGTGGGGGTCTGGAACTCACTGCCTGAAAGGGTGGTAGAGGCAGGAACCCGAATCACATTTAAAAAGTACTTGGATGTGCACTTGGGATGCTGTAACCTGCAGGGCTACGGACCAAGAGCTGGGAAGTGGGATTAGGCTGTTGGCCGGCGCAGACACGATGGGTCGAAATGGCCTCCTTCCGTGCTGTAACTTTCTATGATTCTATGAAGAAATTTCTCCTCATCTCAGTCCTAAATGGCCGACCCCTTATTCGGAGACTGTGACCCCTGGTTCTAGACTCCCCAGCTAGGGGAAACATCCTCCCTGCATCTACCCTGTCAAGCCCTGTAAGAATTTTGTATGTTTCAATGAGATCACCTCTCATTCTTCTAAGCTCCAGAGAATATAGGCCTAGTCTACTCAATCTCTCCTCATAGGACAATCCCCCAGCCCAGGAATCAGTCTGGTGAACCTTCGTTGCACTCCCTCTATGGTAAGTATATCCTTCCTTAGGTAAGGAGACCAAAACTGTACACAGTACTCCAGGTGTGGTGTCACCAGGGCCCTATACAATTGCAGTAAGACATCTTGGGGGAAAAATTCTGTTGCTTTGCGCTTCCCGTTAGTGCCATAAGAGGGCGCTAATGGGTCACAAAGCAACTTGCGCCCGGGCACGGCGATGTTTGCGCTGCTCGCGAAATTGACCAGACATTTTGCGGTGGCGCTAAACACTACCGCCGCGATCTCCTGCGCCCAAAGATCGTGACGTCAGTCGAGCGTGCAACAACCCAGCAGTGCCCTGGACCGGATATTGAGTGGCGCCCCCTGCCTTTCTGACTGCCATTAGCAACGACAGGCTGAGGGGAACGTTTTGCAGTTGTGAAGGGACTGGGGGAGCGCTATTTAAAGGTGACCGCTTCCTGCCTTTTTATGTCAGCGACATTTTTGCACCACGCATTCTGAGAGAGACTTCTGGAGAGATGCAACGCTGTGTGAATGAGTTTTGGGTACAGAGCAGCACTTTGCAGGTTCATTTTGATTTGACCTTCCTTGCATCGATTTAGAAGAGACTATGGGGGCTGCACTCTGAGCTCTTTCCCTGGGCCTCTCCATTGTTCTTTCCAGCAGATTTGATGTACAGGTCTCTCCAGGCCGAGATTCAAGGCTGCAATGAGCAGGGTGTGGATGGAGAGCAAGAGCGACCCTCCCCTTTAAGAAATGGCCGGTGCCAGTGTGTCTGAGTTCCATTGCTGACTGACATCACATGAGCTTCGCCAGCGCTCTGAGGTAGCGCCTCGCTAGTGCCTGAAGAGAGGTGTGAAGCACCTGATTTAGCGCTCCAATCACCTCCAGTGGCGATAGAAGCCAAGTTTGCAGTCGGAGACGATAATTTGCACCAGGCGCTAAACTTTGCGTACGGCTGATAATTGCGCCCCAAACGGGGCGATAATGAATTCCTCCCCCCTTTACTCTTATACTCAAATCCTCTTGTAATAAAGGCCAAAATACCATTTGTTTTCCTAATTGCTTGCTGTACCTGCATGTTAACTTTCAGTGATTCATGTACAAGGACACCCCGGTGTCCTTGATGTGAAAAGATTTTTAAGTGTGTAGGGTGTGCTGCTGGATGCTTGCAAGGGCTTGGATAGTAAATGAAGGCCTTTGAGAAGACAGAAAATGCTGCAAATACTCAGCAGGTCACGCAACATCCGTGAAGAGAAAAACAGAGTTCACGTCTCAGGTTGAGATGCTGTTGAGTATTTCCAGCATTTTATCCTGTCATTTCACATTTATAGCATCCGCTCGCAGAGGGAAAAATAAGACACAGAAGAGAAGGAAGCTGAAGAGGAGAAAGCAGAAGAGGAGGAAGCAGACAGAAGGATGCATCCCAGACAGCCCCTTTGTGGCCGGGATATCCAGGATGGAATCATCTGCCTCAGGTCCCAGTGACCACGACCCCAATTCCCCTTTCAACATTAGTCCCACGTCTTACCTTCCATCTGTTACTGACCATCACAACGTCCTCTTGGCCACAATGCTGAAACAAAAGCCACCACAAAGCAAACTTCCCAATCCACCTATATACGTCTAGCCATCCAATGTGACATCAAGAAATCAACTCATCACCCTTATGCATTCTCTTAGTGACTGTCTTGTTTGTGCCTTTGCCTACCCTACTGATGTCACGCAGTGCTACCCCAGTGGCTGCAGCATGGCTGGTGAAAGGCTGCTGACTTTCAGTGGGGGACACAGCAAATGGCCTTGCTGTTGGACCTTGAGGAGCTGGTGGCTGGGAGAGTCAAATCAATCTTCTTCTTGTTCTTCTTCACTCTCTTCTCCCTCTTCTTGGTCACCCACTGGCTGGGCAGGCTGCAGTTCTTGGTCACCCACTGGCTGGGCAGGCTGCAGTTCTTGGTCACCCACTGGCTGGGCAGGCTGCAGTTCTTGGTCACCCACTGGCTGGGCAGGCTGCATTTCTTGGGTGTGTGAAATGAGGAAGGCACAAGGGTGCAGTTGTGGTGACGGGAGGGCGGGAAAGCAAGAGGTGCATGCAAGAAGGAGGATAACGTATGAGGATACCAGCATCTTGTATCCTTTCAGCCCCCCCGCTGGCCAAGGGTTCAGCCATGCCCCAGCCAAGAATGACCTGCACCGTCTCCTCCAAGGGGGTGAGGTGAGGCTAGGAATGGGAAATGTGTCTCATGATTGGTGCAGATTGTTGGTAGGTGAGTGATTGGGGATTGTGCTTTGAGCAGTGTGTGAGGCTGGTGGTGCAGTTGGTAGGAGACGGCTTTTGAAGATGCATTCACTGACCTTGACCAGTGGTCTGAGGTCATGAAGCTTCTTTAGGCACTGGATCCAGGTCCTGGGGATGACACTGCCAGTAGCAATGGCTTCGGTGATTTGCTCCCACATTGTTCTTTCTGGAGGCCTCCTGGCCCCTCATAGAGTCATAGAGTCATAGAGTTATACAGCATGGATAGAGGCCCTTCGGCCCATCGTGTCCGCGCCGGCCATCAAGCCCTGTCTAATCTAATCCCATATTCCAGCATTTGGTCCGTAGCCTTGTATGCTATGGCATTTCAAGTGCTCATCCAAATGCTTCTTAAATGTTGTGAGGGTTCCTGCCTCCACAACCCTTTCAGGCAGTGAGTTCCAGACTCCAACCACCCTCTGGGTGAAAAAGTTCTTTCTCAAATCCCCTCTAAACCTCCCGCCCTTTACCTTGAATCTATGCCCCCTAGTTATTGACCCCTCTACTAAGGGAAAAAGCTCCTCAGCATCCATCCTATCTATGCCCCTCATAATTTTGTACACCTCAATCATGTCCCCCCTCAGCCTCCTCTGCTCCAAGGAAAACAAACCCAATCTGCCCAGTCTCTCTTCATAGCTGAAGCGCTCCAGCCCTGGTAACATCCTGGTGAACCTCCTCTGCACCCTCTCTAACGCGATCACATCCTTCCTGTAGTGTGGCGACTAGAACTGCACACAGTATTCCAGCTGTGGCCTAACCAGTGTTTTATACAGCTCCATCATAACCTCCTTGCTCTTATATTCAATGCCTCGGCTAATGAAGGCAAGTATCCCATATGCCTTTTTTACCACCTTATCCACCTGTTCCGCCGCCTTCAGGGATCTGTGTACTTGCACACCCAGATCCCTCTGACCCTCCGTCTTGCCTAGGGTCTTTCCATTCATTGTGTATTCCCTTGCCTTGTTAGTCCCCCCAAAGTGCATCACCTCGCACTTTTCCGGGTTAAATTCCATCTGCCACTGTTCCGCCCATCTGACCAACCCATCTATATCGTCCTGCAGACTGAGGCTACCCTCCTCGCTATTTACCACCCTACCAATTTTTGTATCATCCGCGAACTTACTGATCATACCTTTTACATTCATATCCAAGTCATTAATGTAGACCACAAACAGCAAGGGACCCAGCACCGATCCCTGTGGTACCCCACTGGCCACAGGCTTCCAGTCACAAAAACAACCTTCGACCATCACCCTCTGCCTTCTGCCACTAAGCCAGTTTTGTATCCAATGTGCCAAGGCACCCTGGATTCCATGGGCTCTTACCTTCTTGACCAGTCTCCTGTGCGGGACTTTATCGAAGGCCTTACTGAAATCCATGTATACCACATCCACTGCGTTACCCTCATCCACACACCTAGTCACCCCCTCAAAAAATTCAATCAAATTAGTCAGACATGATCTTCCCTTGACAAAGCCATGTTGACTATCCCTGATTAATCCTTGCCTCTCCAAGTGGAGACTAATTTTGTCCCTCAGGATTTTTTCCAATAATTTTCCTACCACTGATGTTAGGCTCACTGGCCTGTAGTTCCCCGGTTTTTCCCTACTACCCTTCTTGAATAATGGTACTATATTAGCGGTTCTCCAGTCCTCTGGCACGTCCCCTGTGGCCAGAGAGGTCCTGAATATATGTGTTAGAGCCCCCGCAATCTCTTCCTTTGCCTCACACAGCAGCCTGGGATACATTTCATCCGCGCCTGGGGATTTATCCATTTTTAGGCCAGCTAAAACCGCCAATACCTCCTCCCTCTCGATGTTAATATGTTCGAGCATATCACAGTCCCCCCGCCCTATTTCTATGTCTACATCGTCCTTCTCCATAGTGAAAACAGATGCAAAAAAATCATTTAGAACCCCTCCTACATCTTCCGGCTCCACACACAGATTGCCACTTTTGTCCCTAATGGGCCCTATTTTTTCCCTAGTTATCCTCTTACCCTTAATATACTTATAAAACATCTTAGGATTTTCCTTTATTTTGCTCACCAGTGTTATTTCATGGCCCCTCCTTGATCTCCTAATTTCTTTTTTAAGTATCCCCCTGCACTTTTTGTACTCCTCTAGGGCTTCCTCCGTCTTTAGCCTTTTGTATCTACCAAAAGCCCTCCTTTTTTTCCTAATCCATTCTCGTATATCCCCTGACATCCAAGGTTCCCTGTGGTTTTTGGAACCACCCTTGACCTTTATGGGAACATGTTGCCATTGTATGATCTCAATCTCCCTTCTGAAAGCCTCCCATTGCTCCGATGCGGATTTTCCTACAAGTAGCTGATCCCAGTCCATTTTGGCCAGATCCTGCCTTATCCTATTAAAATCGGCCTTCCCCCAATTTAGAACCTTTATTTCCGGCCCATCCCTGTCCTTTTCCATGACCACCTTAAATCTTACCATATTATGGTCACTATCACCAAAGTGCTCACCTACTAGCACTTTTTCCACTTGGCCGGCCACATTCCCTAGAATTAGGTCCAGTACCGCCCCCTCTCTTGTAGGACTTTCTACATGCTGGCTCAAAAAGCTCTCCTGGATGCACTTTAAGAATTCTACACCCTCTGAGCCTTTCACACTCTGACTATCCCAGTTAATATTGGGGAAGTTGAAATCCCCCATTATTATTACCCTATTATTTGCACATTTCTCTGAGATTTGCCTACATATCTGTTCCTCTATCTCCCCCTGACTGTTTGGAGGCCTATAGTACACTCCCAGCAAAGTGCTTGCCCCCTTTTTGTTTTTAAGCTCCACCCATATGGCCTCATTAGAGGAACCTGCTAATATATCATCCCTCCTTACTGCAGTAATTGACTCCTTAATTAATATTGCGACACCCCCTCCTCTTATACCTCCCCCTCTGTCTCGCCTGAAGATTCTGTACCCCGGAATATTGAGCTGCCAGTCTTGCCCCTCCCTCAACCATGTCTCCGTGATAGCAACAATATCATACTCCCATGTGTTTATCAACACCTTCAGTTCATCCACCTTATTTGCAAGACTCCTTGCATTAAAATAGATGCCATCCAGCCTTGCCCTTATATATTTGCCCTGTCTACCAAGCTGACTTGTTTTTTTCTCTATAATTGGCAGCACATCACCCCCTATTTCTGCTCCCCTCTGTATCCCATCCCCCTGCCAAGTTAGTTTAAACCCCCCCCAACAGTGCTAGCAAACCTCCCCGCAAGGATATTTGTCCCGCTCTGGTTCAGGTGCAACCCGTCCGACTTGTACAAGTCCCACCTTTCCCAGAAGCAGGCCCAGTGATCCAGGAAAGTAAAACCCTCCCCCCTACACCAACTCTTTAGCCACGCATTCATCTGCTCTATCCTCCCATTCCTATACTTACTAGCACGTGGCACTGGGAGTAATCCAGAGATTACAACCTTCGAGGTCCTGCTCTTTAATCTGTTACCTAGCTCCCTAAATTCTTGATGCAGGACCTCATCCCCCTTCCTTCCTATGTCGTTGGTCCCAATGTGGACCACGACCTCTGCCTGCTCACCCTCCCCCTTAAGAATGCCCTGTAGCCGCTCAGTGACATCCCAGACCCTGGCCCCAGGGAGGCAACAAACCATCCTGGAGTCACGTTTGCGGCCACAGAAACGCCTATCTGTTCCCCTTACGATAGAATCCCCTACCACTATTGCTCTCCCACTCTTTTTCCTCCCTTCCTGAGCAGCAGAAGCGTCCCTGGTGCCAGGAAGCTGGCTGCTGCTGCCTTCCCCTGGTGAGTCATCCCCCTCAACAGTATCCAACTTGGTATACCTGTTTGAAAGGGGGATGTCCGCAGGGGTTCCCTGCACTTCCTGCCTGACTCTGTTGCTCCGCCTGATGGTCACCCCCTGTGCAGCCCTACCCTGAGGCGTGAACAACTCGCTAAACATGCTATCCACGACCCTCTCAGCATCGCGCATGCTCCAAAATTCATCCACCCGCAGCTCGAGCGCCGCAATGCAGTCTACAAGTAGCTGCAGCTGGATGCATTTCCCGCACACATGGTCGTCAGGGACACTGGCAGCGTCCCTGACTTCCCACATGGAGCAAGAGGAGCAGAACACGGGTCTGAACTCTCCTGCCATGACTTACTCCTTTAATTAATTTAAAAATTTATTCAATACCCCAGTTACAGGTATACTCTAGGGCGCTTTATTTACCAACTGTCCCCACTACACCAGAGACCCTAGAAATTTAACACCACAGAAGTCAAGCTTGTATTGAAAAGAAATACTCACCAACCAATCACTTACCTGCTCCCTGGTGACGTCACACTCTGATTACTTTTTACCTCTCTCCCCGCTGCTGAGTTGGTAAGCCTCGCTGCTCTCCGGTTTTTATACCGGGCTCCTCACCTCCCAGGCTCCGTGCTCCGACTGCTCTCGGGCCTCGCTGCTCTCCGGTTTTTATACCGGGCTCCTCACCTCCCAGGCTCCGTGCTCCGACTGCTCTCGGGCCTCGCTGCTCTCCGGTTTTTATACCGGGCTCCTCACCTCCCAGGCTCCGTGCTCCGACTGCTCTCGGGCTTCGCTGCTCTCCGGTTTTTATACCGGGCTCCTCACCTCCCAGGCTCCGTGCTCCGACTGCTCTGTGGGTAGAGGACCTCTCTTGCAGTGTTGACCCCCTGCACAAAGCTGTAGTGCTGCGTGCGAGACCCTGGGTGCCCCTTCCCTGGCTTGCTGAGCCATTTGTGTTAGTGCTGAGACAGTTTTCCCATTTTTTGAGGTTAGGAAGATAATGCAGCTTTAAGAGCTGAATATTCACATTTGGGACTTCTATTTAATGTTAAATATTTTTAAAAGACAGAAAGGGCTGAAACTGCATCGTTTACCTTCATTTTAACTTGTATTGCTTCAGTGTGCGTGGCCCCTTTAATTCTTAGATCTCTTCATTGCCCACAATTCCTTGCGAGCGCCACAGCCTTGCCCTAAGAGGCTGTGCAAGGCTCCAACGCCGCTCCTGGACGGGAACTTCGGGTTGGGTGCCTCCAGTAACGCCACCAAGACGGCGTTGCATGGGAGGTGAGCGCTGCACCAACAATCTCCAACCACCTCCCCCCGCCCCGCACACACCCCCGCCCAGACAAATTTTGCCCCGTTAGCGTTGGGGCATTTTCAGCGGCCGTTAACCCCAGTTGCTGGTGACACCGGGAATATTGCTGGCTAACACGAATTTCTCACCCAAAGTCTTTCAGATGAGACATTAAACTAAGGCCCCGTCTGCTCTCTCAGGTGGACGTGAAAGATCCTATGGCACTATTCGAAGAAGAGCAGGGTTATTGTCCCTGGTGTCCTGGCCAACATTTATCATTCAATCAACATCTCTAAAAAACAGATTATCTGGTCATGCATCTCACTGCTGTTTGTGGGAGCTTGTTTATGGGACTAATGGAGGACAGCGTTAGGAGACGCAGTAAGTAGTGCAAATGGGAGCAGGAAGTTGCAAAGGCACATAGACAGATTCAGTGAGTTGTTAAAACTGTGGCAAATGGAGTTCAACGTGGGGAAGTGTGAGATCATCCACTTTGGACCCAAGAAAGATAACTGGTTAGACAATAGGAACTGTAGAGGAGCGGAGAGATTTGGGCGTCCAAAGTCACAAATCATTAAAAACTAGTGCACAGTTACAAACAGCAATCAAAATGGCTAATAGATTGTTGGCTGTTATCTCAAGGGTTGGAATACAAAAGGGAGGAAGTGAAGCTTCTGTTGTACAGAGTATTGGTCAGACCCCACCTGCGTTCCGTTCAGGGCACCGCACCTCAGGAAGGAGGCACTGGCCTTGGAGAGGGTGCAGCGCAGTGTCACCGGAATGATACCAGGATTAGAGGGTTACATTTTGAGGACAGGTTAGATAAACTTGGATTGCATTCCCTTTAGTTTGGAAGATTGAGGGGTGATCTCATCGAGGTGTTTAAAATATTAAAAAGATTGGACAGGGTAGATTGAGAGAAACTATTTTCTCTGGTGTGGGAGACCAACAAAAATTAAAGCCAGGCTGTTCAGGAGCGAAATCAAGAAGCATTTTTTCCACACAAAGGTTTGTAGAAATCTGGAACTCTCGCCCCCAGAGGCTGTGGGGAGTAATTTGGAGCTTCCAAGACTGAGATGGATGGATTTTTGTTGGGTAAGGGTATCAAGGGATGTGGAGCAAAGGCGGGTAAATAGGGTTGAGGTGTAGAATCAGCCCTGATCTAACTGACTGGTGGATTAGACCAAAGGGGTTGAATGGCCTCCTCATGTTCCTAATGTTTCTATGTTTCGATGGCTACACTTCAAAAAGCACTTAATTGGCTGTAAAGCGCTTTGGGAAGTTCTGAGGTCGTGAAAGGCGTTGCATAAATGCAATTTATTTCCGTTACTTTCTCGCACAGTGTTGAAACATCTCATTGCAGTTCACACAATGAATTACTTTTCTGGAGCAACCCCTCAGGACAGCATTGGAGTGTCAGCCTAGATTACGTCTTCGTGTTCCGGTGTAGGGCTAGAATCCAAAACTGTATGACCCCGAGGTGAGAGCGATGACAGCTGAGCCAAGATGATACACTTTTGCTGTAACTCCGGGCAGGGAGGCATGACAGGGAGAAAAACATTGGCAGCACTGGTCCCATCATTCAGAAACAGTCAGTTGGGTAGTTGGGGAGGGGATAGTGAACAAGCCTCATCACAAACCAATCACCCTTGCCAGAGAAGAAAGTTTATCTGCAGGAAGTTACTGTGGAGAGGCCTTAGGGAAAAGTGCAGGGAAAGGACAGGAGTTAAAGCCTAAACTGACACTTTGCCTACTTGCCTTTACTTGCTGCTTTGACCCTTGACCCCGTTGTCATTGCAAGCAGATTCTCGCCGCCCAAAGCTCTTGACCTTGCAGTCACGTGGAGAAGAGATCCATTCACAAGAGATTGGGCACATTTCCATATTCATTCCAACTGGGAAGAAGATGGA
The DNA here is from genome assembly GCF_052327205.1 of Somniosus microcephalus. NCBI lineage: Eukaryota > Metazoa > Chordata > Chondrichthyes > Squaliformes > Somniosidae > Somniosus > Somniosus microcephalus. Next base: position 128,753,701 of record NC_141000.1, on the reverse strand, counting down.
TGGGAAAGCATTTCAAGGAAGAGAAAAAAAAACCTGATACAGAATTGAAATCAGTGAAACCACAGCTTCCTCAACACTTCAGGACTACAGCTCAGAAAAGCTGCCAGCTTTATTGATGTGTGCGGACTTTATCAGTCGGTATCCGTCAAAGTGGAGATCCAAAATCCCAGGTTCACTGTTGGCTAGAGACTAGCTCGAAACACAGATGTTTCTTCCCCTCTGCAAAGTGAGGGAGAAACAGAAACACACACGCGCGCACACATTTGTACATTTGCAAGAACGTCACAAAAATAGCTCTGGCAAACATGTCAGCAGTAAATTTGTGCTGAATTCACAAGCTGAATTAACATCAACATTGTCACACCGTGCAATAATAATTACTAGGATTAACATTCTCCTTAATGCTTCAGATTTGCATCACTGAAAATGTCACGTCTGCCCTTCCAATGTGCCATTATGCTAATAACGGACACTGCTGGAGGGTTTTATGCTGGTGTCGAGGTCAGAGAGCTGATTAATGCAAAAAGTGCAGTCAAGTGCCATCATGATCAGCTCAAGGTGGGACCACTTTAAAACATACCATCGCGGTACATTGGCCTGTTTACAGAACGCAGGTTTTGTTCTATGTTTCTGTTTCCATCATTACATCCTGTGGCTTTTGTGCAATCAGTGCAGCACTGAGGGAGTGCCGCACTGTCGGAGGGGCAGTACTGAGGGAGTGCCGCACTGTCGGAGGGGCAGTACTGAGGAAGTGCCGCACTGTCGGAGGGACAGTACTGAGGGAGTGCTGCACTGTCGGAGGGGCAGTACTGAGGGAGCGCTGCACTGTCGGAGGGGCAGTACTGAGGGAGCGCTGCACTGTCGGAGGGTCAGTACTGAGGGAGTGCTGCACTGTCGGAGGGGCAGTACTGAGGGAGGGCCGCACTGTCGGAGGGACAGTACTGAGGGAGCGCTGCACTGTCGGAGGGGCAGTACTGAGGGAGCGCTGCACTGTCGGAGGGTCAGTACTGAGGGAGTGCTGCACTGTCAGAGGGTCAGTACTGAGGGAGTGCTGCACTGTCGGAGGGGCAGTACTGAGGGAGTGCCGCACTGTCGGAGGGTCAGTACTGAGGGAGTGCTGAACTGTCGGAGGGTCAGTACTGAGGGAGTGCTGCACTGTCGGAGGGGCAGTACTGAGGGAGTGCTGCACTGTCGGAGGGGCAGTACTGAGGGAGCGCCGCACTGTCAGAGGGTCAGTACTGAGGGAGCACTGCACTGTCAGAGGGTCAGTACTGAGGGAGCGCCGCACTGTCAGAGGGTCAGTACTGAGGAAGCGCCGCACTGTCAGAGGGTCAGTACTGAGGGAGCGCTGCACTGTCAGAGGGTCAGTACTGAGGGAGCGCTGCACTGTCAGAGGGGCAGTACTGAGGGAGCGCTGCACTGTCGGAGGGGCAGTACTGAGGGAGCGCTGCACAGTCGGAGGAGCAGTACTGAGGGAGTGCTGCACTGTCGGAGGGGCAGTACTGAGGGAGCGCCGCACTGTCGGAGGGGCAGTACTGAGGGAGTGCCGCACTGTCGGAAGGTCAGTACTGAGGGAGTGCCGCACTGTCGGAGGGTCAGTACTGAGGGAGAGCTGCACTGTCGGAGGGTCAGTACTGAGGGAGAGCTGCACTGTCGGAGGGTCAGTACTGAGGGAGTGCCGCACTGTCGGAGGGTCAGTACTGAGGGAGTGCTGCACTGTCGGAGGGGCAGTGCTGAGGGAGTGCTGCACTGTCGGAGGGGCAGTGCTGAGGGAGAGCTGCACTGTCGGAGGGGCAGTACTGAGGGAGCGCTGCACTGTCGGAGGTGCAGTACTGAGGGAGCGTTGCACTGTCGGAGGGGCAGTACTGAGGGAGCGCTGCACTGTCGGAGGGGCAGTACTGAGGGAGCGCTGCACCGTCGGAGGGGCAGTACTGAGGGAGTGCCGCACTGTCGGAGGGGCAGTACTGAGGGAGCGCTGCACTGTCGGAGGGGCAGTACTGAGGGAGTGCCGCACTGTCGGAGGGGCAGTACTGAGGGAGTGCCGCACTGTCGGAGGGTCAGTACTGAGGGAGTGCTGCACTGTCGGAGGGGCAGTATTGAGGGAGTGCTGCAGTGTCGGAGGGGCAGTACTGAGGGAGTGCTGCACTGTCGGAGGGTCAGTACTGAGGGAGTGCTGCACTGTCGGAGGGTCAGTACTGAGGGAGTGCTGCACTGTCGGAGGGTCAGTACTGAGGGAGTGCAGCACTGTCGGAGGGTCAGTACTGAGGGAGCGCTGCACTGTCGGAGGGGCAGTACTGAGGGAGCGCCGCACTGTCAGAGGGTCAGTACTGAGGGAGTGCCGCACTGTCGGAGGGTTAGTACTGAGGGAGAGCTGCACTGTCGGAGGGTCAGTACTGAGGGAGCGCTGCACTGTCGGAGGGGCAGTACTGAGGGAGCGCTGCACTGTCGGAGGGGCAGTACTGAGGGAGCGCTGCACCGTCGGAGGGGCAGTACTGAGGGAGTGCCGCACTGTCGGAGGGGCAGTACTGAGGGAGCGCTGCACTGTCGGAGGGGCAGTACTGAGTGAGTGCCGCACTGTCGGAGGGGCAGTACTGAGGGAGTGCCGCACTGTCGGAGGGTCAGTACTGAGGGAGTGCTGCACTGTCGGAGGGGCAGTACTGAGGGAGCGCTGCACTGTCGGAGGGGCAGTACTGAGGGAGTGCTGCACTGTCGGAGGAGCAGTACTGAGGGAGTGCCGCACTGTCGGAGGGGCAGTACTGAGGGAGCGCTGCACTGTCGGAGGGGCAGTACTGAGGGAGTGCTGCACTTTCGGAGGGGCAGTACTGAGGGAGTGCCGCAATGTCGGAGGGGCAGTACTGAGGGAGTGCCGCACTGTCGGAGGGTCAGTACTGAGGGAGTGCTGCACTGTCGGAGGGGCAGTATTGAGGGAGTGCTGCACTGTCGGAGGGGCAGTACTGAGGGAGTGCTGCACTGTCGGAGGGTCAGTACTGAGGGAGTGCTGCACTGTCGGAGGGTCAGTACTGAGGGAGTGCTGCACTGTCGGAGGGTCAGTACTGAGGGAGTGCCGCACTGTCAGAGGGGCAGTACTGAGGGAGTGCTGCACTGTCGGAGGGACAGTACTGAGGGAGCGCTGCACTGTCGGAGGGGCAGTACTGAGGGAGCGCCGCACTGTCAGAGGGTCAGTACTTAGGGAGTGCCGCACTGTCGGAGGGTCACTACTGAGGGAGAGCTGCACTGTCGGAGGGTCAGTACTGAGGGAGAGCTGCACTGTCGGAGGGTCAGTACTGAGGGAGTGCCGCACTGTCGGAGGATCAGTACTGAGGGAGTGCTGCACTGTCGGAGGGGCAGTGCTGAGGGAGTGCTGCACTGTCGGAGGGGCAGTACTGAGGGAGTGCTGCACTGTCGGAGGGGCAGTACTGAGGGAGTGCTGCACTGTCGGAGGGGCGGTACTGAGGGAGCGCTGCACTGTCGGAGGTGCAGTACTGAGGGAGCGCTGCAATGTCGGAGGGGCAGTACTGAGGGAGCGCTGCACTGTCGGAGGGGCAGTACTGAGGGAGCGCTGCACCGTCGGAGGGGCAGTACTGAGGGAGTGACGCACTGTCGGAGGGGCAGTACTGAGGGAGCGCTGCACTGTCGGAGGGGCAGTACTGAGGGAGTGCCGCACTGTCAGAGGGGCAGTACTGAGGGAGTGCCGCACTGTCGGAGGGTCAGTACTGAGGGAGTGCTGCACTGTCGGAGGGGCAGTATTGAGGGAGCGCTGCACTGTCGGAGGGGCAGGACTGAGGGAGTGCTGCACTGTCGGAGGTGCAGTACTGAGGGAGTGCTGCACTGTCGGAGGGTCAGTACTGAGGGAGTGCCGCAATGTCGGAGGGGCAGTACTGAGGGAGTGCTGCACTGTCGGAGGGGCAGTACTGAGGGAGTGCTGCACTGTCGGAGGGGCAGTACTGAGGGAGTGCTGCACTGTCGGAGGGTCAGTACTGAGGGAGTGCTGCACTGTCGGAGGGGCAGTACTGAGGGAGTGCTGCACTGTCGGAGGGTCAGTACTGAGGGAGTGCCGCACTGTCGGAGGGGCAGTACTGATGGAGCGCTGCACTGTCGGAGGGTCAGTACTGAGGAAGTGCCGCACTGTCGGAGGGGCAGTACTGAGGGAGTGCTGCACTGTCGGAGGGGCAGTACTGAGGGAGTGCTGCACTGTCGGAGGGTCAGTACTCAGGGAGTGCTGCACTGTCGGAGGGGCAGTACTGAGGGAGTGCCGCACTGTCGGAGGGTCAGTACTGAGGGAGTGCCGCACTGTCGGAGGGGCAGTACTGAGGGAGCGCTGCACTGTCGGAGGGGCAGTACTGAGGGAGTGCCGCACTGTCGGAGGGGCAGTACTGAGGGAGTGCCACACTGTCGGAGGGGCAGTACTGAGGGAGTGCCGCACTGTCGGAGGGTCAGTACTGAGGGAGTGCTGCACTGTCAGAGGGTCAGTACTGAGGGAGTGCTGCACTGTCGGAGGGGCAGTACTGAGGGAGTGCCGCACTGTCGGAGGGTCAGTACTGAGGGAGTGCTGAACTGTCGGAGGGTCAGTACTGAGGGAGTGCTGCACTGTCGGAGGGGCAGTACTGAGGGAGTGCTGCACTGTCGGAGGGGCAGTACTGAGGGAGCGCCGCACTGTCAGAGGGTCAGTACTGAGGGAGCACTGCACTGTCAGAGGGTCAGTACTGATGGAGCGCCGCACTGTCAGAGGGTCAGTACTGAGGAAGCGCCGCACTGTCAGAGGGTCAGTACTGAGGGAGCGCTGCACTGTCAGAGGGTCAGTACTGAGGGAGCGCTGCACTGTCAGAGGGGCAGTACTGAGGGAGCGCTGCACTGTCGGAGGGGCAGTACTGAGGGAGCGCTGCACAGTCGGAGGAGCAGTACTGAGGGAGTGCTGCACTGTCGGAGGGGCAGTACTGAGGGAGCGCCGCACTGTCGGAGGGGCAGTACTGAGGGAGTGCCGCACTGTCGGAAGGTCAGTACTGAGGGAGTGCCGCACTGTCGGAGGGTCAGTACTGAGGGAGAGCTGCACTGTCGGAGGGTCAGTACTGAGGGAGAGCTGCACTGTCGGAGGGTCAGTACTGAGGGAGTGCCGCACTGTCGGAGGGTCAGTACTGAGGGAGTGCTGCACTGTCGGAGGGGCAGTGCTGAGGGAGTGCTGCACTGTCGGAGGGGCAGTGCTGAGGGAGAGCTGCACTGTCGGAGGGGCAGTACTGAGGGAGCGCTGCACTGTCGGAGGTGCAGTACTGAGGGAGCGTTGCACTGTCGGAGGGGCAGTACTGAGGGAGCGCTGCACTGTCGGAGGGGCAGTACTGAGGGAGCGCTGCACCGTCGGAGGGGCAGTACTGAGGGAGTGCCGCACTGTCGGAGGGGCAGTACTGAGGGAGCGCTGCACTGTCGGAGGGGCAGTACTGAGGGAGTGCCGCACTGTCGGAGGGGCAGTACTGAGGGAGTGCCGCACTGTCGGAGGGTCAGTACTGAGGGAGTGCTGCACTGTCGGAGGGGCAGTATTGAGGGAGTGCTGCAGTGTCGGAGGGGCAGTACTGAGGGAGTGCTGCACTGTCGGAGGGTCAGTACTGAGGGAGTGCTGCACTGTCGGAGGGTCAGTACTGAGGGAGTGCTGCACTGTCGGAGGGTCAGTACTGAGGGAGTGCAGCACTGTCGGAGGGTCAGTACTGAGGGAGCGCTGCACTGTCGGAGGGGCAGTACTGAGGGAGCGCCGCACTGTCAGAGGGTCAGTACTGAGGGAGTGCCGCACTGTCGGAGGGTTAGTACTGAGGGAGAGCTGCACTGTCGGAGGGTCAGTACTGAGGGAGCGCTGCACTGTCGGAGGGGCAGTACTGAGGGAGCGCTGCACTGTCGGAGGGGCAGTACTGAGGGAGCGCTGCACCGTCGGAGGGGCAGTACTGAGGGAGTGCCGCACTGTCGGAGGGGCAGTACTGAGGGAGCGCTGCACTGTCGGAGGGGCAGTACTGAGTGAGTGCCGCACTGTCGGAGGGGCAGTACTGAGGGAGTGCCGCACTGTCGGAGGGTCAGTACTGAGGGAGTGCTGCACTGTCGGAGGGGCAGTACTGAGGGAGCGCTGCACTGTCGGAGGTGCAGTACTGAGGGAGTGCTGCACTGTCGGAGGAGCAGTACTGAGGGAGTGCCGCACTGTCGGAGGGGCAGTACTGAGGGAGCGCTGCACTGTCGGAGGGGCAGTACTGAGGGAGTGCTGCACTTTCGGAGGGGCAGTACTGAGGGAGTGCCGCAATGTCGGAGGGGCAGTACTGAGGGAGTGCCGCACTGTCGGAGGGTCAGTACTGAGGGAGTGCTGCACTGTCGGAGGGGCAGTATTGAGGGAGTGCTGCACTGTCGGAGGGGCAGTACTGAGGGAGTGCTGCACTGTCGGAGGGTCAGTACTGAGGGAGTGCTGCACTGTCGGAGGGTCAGTACTGAGGGAGTGCTGCACTGTCGGAGGGTCAGTACTGAGGGAGTGCCGCACTGTCAGAGGGGCAGTACTGAGGGAGTGCTGCACTGTCGGAGGGACAGTACTGAGGGAGCGCTGCACTGTCGGAGGGGCAGTACTGAGGGAGCGCCGCACTGTCAGAGGGTCAGTACTTAGGGAGTGCCGCACTGTCGGAGGGTCACTACTGAGGGAGAGCTGCACTGTCGGAGGGTCAGTACTGAGGGAGAGCTGCACTGTCGGAGGGTCAGTACTGAGGGAGTGCCGCACTGTCGGAGGATCAGTACTGAGGGAGTGCTGCACTGTCGGAGGGGCAGTGCTGAGGGAGTGCTGCACTGTCGGAGGGGCAGTACTGAGGGAGTGCTGCACTGTCGGAGGGGCAGTACTGAGGGAGTGCTGCACTGTCGGAGGGGCAGTACTGAGGGAGCGCTGCACTGTCGGAGGTGCAGTACTGAGGGAGCGCTGCAATGTCGGAGGGGCAGTACTGAGGGAGCGCTGCACTGTCGGAGGGGCAGTACTGAGGGAGCGCTGCACCGTCGGAGGGGCAGTACTGAGGGAGTGACGCACTGTCGGAGGGGCAGTACTGACGGAGCGCTGCACTGTCGGAGGGGCAGTACTGAGGGAGTGCCGCACTGTCAGAGGGGCAGTACTGAGGGAGTGCCGCACTGTCGGAGGGTCAGTACTGAGGGAGTGCTGCACTGTCGGAGGGGCAGTATTGAGGGAGCGCTGCACTGTCGGAGGGGCAGGACTGAGGGAGTGCTGCACTGTCGGAGGTGCAGTACTGAGGGAGTGCTGCACTGTCGGAGGGTCAGTACTGAGGGAGTGCCGCAATGTCGGAGGGGCAGTACTGAGGGAGTGCTGCACTGTCGGAGGGGCAGTACTGAGGGAGTGCTGCACTGTCGGAGGGGCAGTACTGAGGGAGTGCTGCACTGTCGGAGGGTCAGTACTGAGGGAGTGCTGCACTGTCGGAGGGGCAGTACTGAGGGAGTGCTGCACTGTCGGAGGGTCAGTACTGAGGGAGTGCCGCACTGTCGGAGGGGCAGTACTGATGGAGCGCTGCACTGTCGGAGGGTCAGTACTGAGGAAGTGCCGCACTGTCGGAGGGGCAGTACTGAGGGAGTGCTGCACTGTCGGAGGGGCAGTACTGAGGGAGTGCTGCACTGTCGGAGGGTCAGTACTCAGGGAGTGCTGCACTGTCGGAGGGGCAGTACTGAGGGAGTGCCGCACTGTCGGAGGGTCAGTACTGAGGGAGTGCCGCACTGTCGGAGGGGCAGTACTGAGGGAGCGCTGCACTGTCGGAGGGGCAGTACTGAGGGAGTGCCGCACTGTCGGAGGGGCAGTACTGAGGGAGTGCCACACTGTCGGAGGGGCAGTACTGAGGGAGTGCCGCACTGTCGGAGGGTCAGTACTGAGGGAGTGCTGCACTGTCAGAGGGTCAGTACTGAGGGAGTGCTGCACTGTCGGAGGGGCAGTACTGAGGGAGTGCCGCACTGTCGGAGGGTCAGTACTGAGGGAGTGCTGAACTGTCGGAGGGTCAGTACTGAGGGAGTGCTGCACTGTCGGAGGGGCAGTACTGAGGGAGTGCTGCACTGTCGGAGGGGCAGTACTGAGGGAGCGCCGCACTGTCAGAGGGTCAGTACTGAGGGAGCACTGCACTGTCAGAGGGTCAGTACTGAGGGAGCGCCGCACTGTCAGAGGGTCAGTACTGAGGAAGCGCCGCACTGTCAGAGGGTCAGTACTGAGGGAGCGCTGCACTGTCAGAGGGTCAGTACTGAGGGAGCGCTGCACTGTCAGAGGGGCAGTACTGAGGGAGCGCTGCACTGTCGGAGGGGCAGTACTGAGGGAGCGCTGCACAGTCGGAGGAGCAGTACTGAGGGAGTGCTGCACTGTCGGAGGGGCAGTACTGAGGGAGCGCCGCACTGTCGGAGGGGCAGTACTGAGGGAGTGCCGCACTGTCGGAAGGTCAGTACTGAGGGAGTGCCGCACTGTCGGAGGGTCAGTACTGAGGGAGAGCTGCACTGTCGGAGGGTCAGTACTGAGGGAGAGCTGCACTGTCGGAGGGTCAGTACTGAGGGAGTGCCGCACTGTCGGAGGGTCAGTACTGAGGGAGTGCTGCACTGTCGGAGGGGCAGTGCTGAGGGAGTGCTGCACTGTCGGAGGGGCAGTGCTGAGGGAGAGCTGCACTGTCGGAGGGGCAGTACTGAGGGAGCGCTGCACTGTCGGAGGTGCAGTACTGAGGGAGCGTTGCACTGTCGGAGGGGCAGTACTGAGGGAGCGCTGCACTGTCGGAGGGGCAGTACTGAGGGAGCGCTGCACCGTCGGAGGGGCAGTACTGAGGGAGTGCCGCACTGTCGGAGGGGCAGTACTGAGGGAGCGCTGCACTGTCGGAGGGGCAGTACTGAGGGAGTGCCGCACTGTCGGAGGGGCAGTACTGAGGGAGTGCCGCACTGTCGGAGGGTCAGTACTGAGGGAGTGCTGCACTGTCGGAGGGGCAGTATTGAGGGAGTGCTGCAGTGTCGGAGGGGCAGTACTGAGGGAGTGCTGCACTGTCGGAGGGTCAGTACTGAGGGAGTGCTGCACTGTCGGAGGGTCAGTACTGAGGGAGTGCTGCACTGTCGGAGGGTCAGTACTGAGGGAGTGCAGCACTGTCGGAGGGTCAGTACTGAGGGAGCGCTGCACTGTCGGAGGGGCAGTACTGAGGGAGCGCCGCACTGTCAGAGGGTCAGTACTGAGGGAGTGCCGCACTGTCGGAGGGTTAGTACTGAGGGAGAGCTGCACTGTCGGAGGGTCAGTACTGAGGGAGCGCTGCACTGTCGGAGGGGCAGTACTGAGGGAGCGCTGCACTGTCGGAGGGGCAGTACTGAGGGAGCGCTGCACCGTCGGAGGGGCAGTACTGAGGGAGTGCCGCACTGTCGGAGGGGCAGTACTGAGGGAGCGCTGCACTGTCGGAGGGGCAGTACTGAGTGAGTGCCGCACTGTCGGAGGGGCAGTACTGAGGGAGTGCCGCACTGTCGGAGGGTCAGTACTGAGGGAGTGCTGCACTGTCGGAGGGGCAGTACTGAGGGAGCGCTGCACTGTCGGAGGGGCAGTACTGAGGGAGTGCTGCACTGTCGGAGGAGCAGTACTGAGGGAGTGCCGCACTGTCGGAGGGGCAGTACTGAGGGAGCGCTGCACTGTCGGAGGGGCAGTACTGAGGGAGTGCTGCACTTTCGGAGGGGCAGTACTGAGGGAGTGCCGCAATGTCGGAGGGGCAGTACTGAGGGAGTGCCGCACTGTCGGAGGGTCAGTACTGAGGGAGTGCTGCACTGTCGGAGGGGCAGTATTGAGGGAGTGCTGCACTGTCGGAGGGGCAGTACTGAGGGAGTGCTGCACTGTCGGAGGGTCAGTACTGAGGGAGTGCTGCACTGTCGGAGGGTCAGTACTGAGGGAGTGCTGCACTGTCGGAGGGTCAGTACTGAGGGAGTGCCGCACTGTCAGAGGGGCAGTACTGAGGGAGTGCTGCACTGTCGGAGGGACAGTACTGAGGGAGCGCTGCACTGTCGGAGGGGCAGTACTGAGGGAGCGCCGCACTGTCAGAGGGTCAGTACTTAGGGAGTGCCGCACTGTCGGAGGGTCACTACTGAGGGAGAGCTGCACTGTCGGAGGGTCAGTACTGAGGGAGAGCTGCACTGTCGGAGGGTCAGTACTGAGGGAGTGCCGCACTGTCGGAGGATCAGTACTGAGGGAGTGCTGCACTGTCGGAGGGGCAGTGCTGAGGGAGTGCTGCACTGTCGGAGGGGCAGTACTGAGGGAGTGCTGCACTGTCGGAGGGGCAGTACTGAGGGAGTGCTGCACTGTCGGAGGGGCAGTACTGAGGGAGCGCTGCACTGTCGGAGGTGCAGTACTGAGGGAGCGCTGCAATGTCGGAGGGGCAGTACTGAGGGAGCGCTGCACTGTCGGAGGGGCAGTACTGAGGGAGCGCTGCACCGTCGGAGGGGCAGTACTGAGGGAGTCACGCACTGTCGGAGGGGCAGTACTGAGGGAGCGCTGCACTGTCGGAGGGGCAGTACTGAGGGAGTGCCGCACTGTCAGAGGGGCAGTACTGAGGGAGTGCCGCACTGTCGGAGGGTCAGTACTGAGGGAGTGCTGCACTGTCGGAGGGGCAGTATTGAGGGAGCGCTGCACTGTCGGAGGGGCAGGACTGAGGGAGTGCTGCACTGTCGGAGGTGCAGTACTGAGGGAGTGCTGCACTGTCGGAGGGTCAGTACTGAGGGAGTGCCGCAATGTCGGAGGGGCAGTACTGAGGGAGTGCTGCACTGTCGGAGGGGCAGTACTGAGGGAGTGCTGCACTGTCGGAGGGGCAGTACTGAGGGAGTGCTGCACTGTCGGAGGGTCAGTACTGAGGGAGTGCTGCACTGTCGGAGGGGCAGTACTGAGGGAGTGCTGCACTGTCGGAGGGTCAGTACTGAGGGAGTGCCGCACTGTCGGAGGGGCAGTACTGATGGAGCGCTGCACTGTCGGAGGGTCAGTACTGAGGAAGTGCCGCACTGTCGGAGGGGCAGTACTGAGGGAGTGCTGCACTGTCGGAGGGGCAGTACTGAGGGAGTGCTGCACTGTCGGAGGGTCAGTACTCAGGGAGTGCTGCACTGTCGGAGGGGCAGTACTGAGGGAGTGCCGCACTGTCGGAGGGTCAGTACTGAGGGAGTGCCGCACTGTCGGAGGGGCAGTACTGAGGGAGCGCTGCACTGTCGGAGGGGCAGTACTGAGGGAGTGCCGCACTGTCGGAGGGGCAGTACTGAGGGAGTGCCACACTGTCGGAGGGGCAGTACTGAGGGAGTGCCGCACTGTCGGAGGGTCAGTACTGAGGGAGTGCTGCACTGTCGGAGGGGCAGGACTGAGGGAGCACCGCACCGTCGGAGGGGCAGTACTGAGCGAGTGCCGCACTGTCGGAGGGGCAGTACTGAGGGAGTGCTGCACTGTCGGAGGGGCAGTACTGAGGGAGTGCCGCACTGTCGGAGGGGCAGTACTGAGGGAGTGCTGCACTGTCGGAGGGTCAGTACTGAGGGAGTGCTGCACTGTCGGAGGGGCGGTATTGAGGGAGCGCTGCACTGTCGGAGGGTCAGTACTGAGGGAGCGCTGCACTGTCGGAGGGGCAGTACTGAGGGAGTGCTGCACTATCGGAGGGTCAGTACTGAGGGAGTGCTGCACTGTCGGAGGGTCAGTACTGAGGGAGTGCTGCACTGTCGGAGGGTCAGTACTGAGGGAGTGCCGCACTGTCAGAGGGGCAGTATTGAGGGAGCGCTGCACTGTCGGAGGGTCAGTACTGAGGGAGCGCTGCACTGTCGGAGGGGCAGTACTGAGGGAGTGCCGCACTGTCAGAGGGGCAGTACTGAGGGAGTGCTGCACTGTCGGAGGGACAGTACTGAGGGAGCGCTGCACTGTCGGAGGGGCAGTACTGAGGGAGCGCCGCACTGTCAGAGGGTCAGTACTTAGGGAGTGCCGCACTGTCGGAGGGTCACTACTGAGGGAGAGCTGCACTGTCGGAGGGTCAGGACTGAGGGAGAGCTGCACTGTCGGAGGGTCAGTACTGAGGGAGTGCCGCACTGTCGGAGGGTCAGTACTGAGGGAGTGCTGCACTGTCGGAGGGGCAGTGCTGAGGGAGTGCTGCACTGTCGGAGGGGCAGTACTGAGGGAGTGCTGCACTGTCGGAGGGGCAGTACTGAGGGAGCGCTGCACTGTCGGAGGTGCAGTACTGAGGGAGCGCTGCACTGTCGGAGGGGCAGTACTGAGGGAGCGCTGCACTGTCGGAGGTGCAGTACTGAGGGAGCGCTGCACTGTCGGAGGGTCAGTACTCAGGGAGTGCTGCACTGTCGGAGGGGCAGTACTGAGGGAGTGCCGCACTGTCGGAGGGTCAGTACTGAGGGAGTGCCGCACTGTCGGAGGGGCAGTACTGAGGGAGCGCTGCACTGTCGGAGGGGCAGTACTGAGGGAGTGCCGCACTGTCGGAGGGGCAGTACTGAGGGAGTGCCACACTGTCGGAGGGGCAGTACTGAGGGAGTGCCGCACTGTCGGAGGGTCAGTACTGAGGGAGTGCTGCACTGTCGGAGGGGCAGGACTGAGGGAGCACCGCACCGTCGGAGGGGCAGTACTGAGCGAGTGCCGCACTGTCGGAGGGGCAGTACTGAGGGAGTGCTGCACTGTCGGAGGGGCAGTACTGAGGGAGTGCCGCACTGTCGGAGGGGCAGTACTGAGGGAGTGCTGCACTGTCGGAGGGTCAGTACTGAGGGAGTGCTGCACTGTCGGAGGGGCGGTATTGAGGGAGCGCTGCACTGTCGGAGGGTCAGTACTGAGGGAGCGCTGCACTGTCGGAGGGGCAGTACTGAGGGAGTGCTGCACTATCGGAGGGTCAGTACTGAGGGAGTGCTGCACTGTCGGAGGGTCAGTACTGAGGGAGTGCTGCACTGTCGGAGGGTCAGTACTGAGGGAGTGCCGCACTGTCAGAGGGGCAGTATTGAGGGAGCGCTGCACTGTCGGAGGGTCAGTACTGAGGGAGCGCTGCACTGTCGGAGGGGCAGTACTGAGGGAGTGCCGCACTGTCAGAGGGGCAGTACTGAGGGAGTGCTGCACTGTCGGAGGGACAGTACTGAGGGAGCGCTGCACTGTCGGAGGGGCAGTACTGAGGGAGCGCCGCACTGTCAGAGGGTCAGTACTTAGGGAGTGCCGCACTGTCGGAGGGTCACTACTGAGGGAGAGCTGCACTGTCGGAGGGTCAGGACTGAGGGAGAGCTGCACTGTCGGAGGGTCAGTACTGAGGGAGTGCCGCACTGTCGGAGGGTCAGTACTGAGGGAGTGCTGCACTGTCGGAGGGGCAGTGCTGAGGGAGTGCTGCACTGTCGGAGGGGCAGTACTGAGGGAGTGCTGCACTGTCGGAGGGGCAGTACTGAGGGAGCGCTGCACTGTCGGAGGTGCAGTACTGAGGGAGCGCTGCACTGTCGGAGGGGCAGTACTGAGGGAGCGCTGCACCATCGGAGGGGCAGTACTGAGGGAGTGCCGCACTGTCGGAGGGGCAGTACTGAGGGAGCGCTGCACTGTCGGAGGGGCAGTACTGAGGGAGTGCCGCACTGTCGGAGGGGCAGTACTGAGGGAGTGCCGCACTGTCGGAGGGTCAGTACTGAGGGAGTGCTGCACTGTCGGAGGGGCAGTATTGAGGGTGCGCTGCACTGTCGGAGGGGCAGTACTGAGGGAGCGCTGCACTGTCGGAGGGGCAGTACTGAGGGAGCGCTGCACTGTCGGAGGTGCAGTACTGAGGGAGTGCTGCACTGTCGGAGGGTCAGTACTGAGGGAGTGCCGCAATGTCGGAGGGGCAGTACTGAGGGAGTGCTGCACTGTTGGAGGGGCAGTACTGAGGGAGTGCTGCACTGTCGGATGGTCAGTACTGAGGGAGTGCTGCACTGTCGGAGGGGCAGTACTGAGGGAGTGCTGCACTGTCGGAGGGTCAGTACTGAGGGAGTGCCGCACTGTCGGAGGGGCAGTACTGATGGAGCGCTGCACTGTCGGAGGGTCAGTACTGAGGGAGTGCCGCACTGTCGGAGGGGCAGTACTGAGGGAGTGCTGCACTGTCGGAGGGGCAGTACTGAGGGAGTGCTGCACTGTCGGAGGGTCAGTACTCAGGGAGTGCTGCACTGTCGGATGGGCAGTACTGAGGGAGCGCTGCACTGTCGGAGGGTCAGTACTGAGGGTGAGCTGCACTGTCGGAGGGTCAGTACTGAGGGAGTGCCGCACTGTCGGAGGGGCAGTACTGAGGGAGCGCCGCACTGTCGGAGGGGCAGTACTGAGGGAGTGCCGCACTGTCGGAGGGGCAGTACTGAGGGAGTGCCGCACTGTCGGAGGGGCAGTACTGAGGGAGTGCCGCACTGTCGGAGGGTCAGTACTGAGGGAGTGCTGCACTGTCGGAGGGGCAGGACTGAGGGAGCGCTGCACTGTCGGAGGGGCAGTACTGAGCGAGTGCTGCACTGTCGGAGGGGCAGTACTGAGGGAGCACCGCACCGTCGGAGGGGCAGTACTGAGGGAGTGCCGCACTGTCGGAGGGGCAGTACTGAGGGAGCGCTGCGCTGTCGGAGGGGCATTACTGAGGGAGTGCTGCACTGTCGGAGGGGCAGTACTGAGGGAGTGCCGCACTGTCGGACGGGCAGTACTGAGGGAGTGCTGCACTGTCGGAGGGTCAGTACTGAGGGAGTGCTGCACTGTCGGAGGGGCGGTATTGAGGGAGCGCTGCACTGTCGGAGGGTCAGTACTGAGGGAGCGCTGCACTGTCGGAGGGGCAGTACTGAGGGAGTGCTGCACTATTGGAGGGTCAGTACTGAGGGAGTGCTGCACTGTCGGAGGGTCAGTACTGAGGGAGTGCCGCACTGTCAGAGGGGCAGTACTGAGGGAGTGCTGCACTGTCGGAGGGTCAGTACTGAGGGAGCGCTGCACTGTTGGAGGGGCAGTACTGAGGGAGCGCTGCACTGTCAGAGGGGCAGTACTGAGGGAGTGCCGCACTGTCGGAGGAGCAGTACTGAGGGAGCGCTGCACTGTCGGAGGGGCAGTACTGAGGGAGTGCTACACTTTCGGAGGGGCAGTACAGAGGGAGTGCCGCACTGTCGGAGGGGCAGTACTGAGGGAGTGCCGCACTGCCGGAGGGTCAGTACTGAGGGAGTGCCGCACTGTCAGAGGGGCAGTACTGAGGGAGTGCTGCACTGTCGGAGGGTCAGTACTGAGGGAACGCTGCACTGTCGGAAGGGCAGTACTGCGGGAGCGCCGCACTGTCAGAGGGTCAGTACTGAGGGAGAGCCGCACTGTCGGAGGGGCAGTACTGAGGGAGTGCCGCACTGTCGGAGGGTCAGTACTGAGGGAGTGCTGCACTGTCGGAGGGGCAGTATTGAGGGAGTGCTGCACTGTCGGAGGGGCAGTACTGAGGGAGCGCTGCACTGTCGGAGGGTCAGTACTGAGGGAGTGCTGCACTGTCGGAGGGTCAGTACTGAGGGAGTGCTGCACTGTCGGAGGGTCAGTACTGAGGGAGTGCCGCACTGTCAGAGGGGCAGTACTGAGGGAGTGCTGCACTGTCGGAGGGTCAGTACTGAGGGAGCGCTGCACTGTCGGAGGGGCAGTACTGAGGGAGCGCTGCACTGTCAGAGGGTCAGTACTGAGGGAGCGCCGCACTGTCGGAGGGTCAGTACTGAGGGAGGGCTGCACTGTCGGAGGGGCAGTATTGAGGGAGTGCTGCACTGTCGGAGGGGCAGTATTGAGGGAGTGCTGCACTGTCAGAGGGTCAGTACTGAGGGAGCGCTGCACTATCGGAGGGGCAGTACTGAGGGAGCGCTGCACTGTCAGAGGGGCAGTACTGAGGGAGCGCTGCACTGTCGGAGGGTCAGTACTGAGGGAACGCTGCACTGTCGGAGAGGCAGTATTGAGGGAGCGCTGCACTGTCAGAGGGGCAGTACTGAGGGAGCGCTGCACTGTCGGAGGGTCAGTACTGAGGGAGCGCTGCACTGTCGGAGAGTCAGTACGGAGGGAGCGCTGCACTGTCGGAGGGGCAGTACTGAGGGAGTGCTGCACTGTCGGAGGATCAGTACTGAGGGAGTGCTGCACTGTCGGAGGGTCAGTACTGAGGGAGTGCTGCACTGTCAGAGGGTCAGTACTGAGGGAGTGCTGCACTGTCGGAGGGGCAGTACTGAGGGAGTGCTGCTCTGTCGGAGGGGCAGTACTGAGGAAGTGCTGCACTGTCGGAGGGTCAGTACTCAGGGAGTGCTGCACTGTCGGAGGGGCAGTACTGAGGGAGCGCTGCACTGTCGGAGGGTCAGTTCTGAGGGTGAGCTGCACTGTCGGAGGGTCAGTACTGAGGGAGTGCCGCACTGTCGGAGGGGCAGTACTGAGGGAGCGCTGCACTGTCGGAGGGGCAGTACTGAGGGAGTGCCGCACTGTCGGAGGGGCAGTACTGAGGGAGTGCCGCACTGTCGGAGGGGCAGTACTGAGGGAGTGCCGCACTGTCGGAGGGTCAGGACTGAGGGAGTGCTACACTGTCGGAGGGGCAGTACTGAGGGAGCGCTGCACTGTCGGAGGGGCAGTACTGAGGGAGTGACGCACTGTCGGAGGGGCAGTACTGAGGGAGCGCTGCACTGTCGGAGGGGCAGTACTGAGGGAGTGCCGCACTGTCAGAGGGGCAGTACTGAGGGAGTGCCGCACTGTCGGAGGGTCAGTACTGAGGGAGTGCTGCACTGTCGGAGGGGCAGTATTGAGGGAGCGCTGCACTGTCGGAGGGGCAGGACTGAGGGAGTGCTGCACTGTCGGAGGTGCAGTACTGAGGGAGTGCTGCACTGTCGGAGGGTCAGTACTGAGGGAGTGCCGCAATGTCGGAGGGGCAGTACTGAGGGAGTGCTGCACTGTCGGAGGTGCAGTACTGAGGGAGTGCTGCACTGTCGGAGGGTCAGTACTGAGGGAGTGCCGCAATGTCGGAGGGGCAGTACTGAGGGAGTGCTGCACTGTCGGAGGGGCAGTACTGAGGGAGTGCTGCACTGTCGGAGGGGCAGTACTGAGGGAGTGCTGCACTGTCGGAGGGTCAGTACTGAGGGAGTGCTGCACTGTCGGAGGGGCAGTACTGAGGGAGTGCTGCACTGTCGGAGGGTCAGTACTGAGGGAGTGCCGCACTGTCGGAGGGGCAGTACTGATGGAGCGCTGCACTGTCGGAGGGTCAGTACTGAGGAAGTGCCGCACTGTCGGAGGGGCAGTACTGAGGGAGTGCTGCACTGTCGGAGGGGCAGTACTGAGGGAGTGCTGCACTGTCGGAGGGTCAGTACTCAGGGAGTGCTGCACTGTCGGAGGGGCAGTACTGAGGGAGTGCTGCACTGTCGGAGGGTCAGTACTGAGGGAGTGCCGCACTGTCGGAGGGGCAGTACTGAGGGAGCGCTGCACTGTCGGAGGGGCAGTACTGAGGGAGTGCCGCACTGTCGGAGGGGCAGTACTGAGGGAGTGCCACACTGTCGGAGGGGCAGTACTGAGGGAGTGCCGCACTGTCGGAGGGTCAGTACTGAGGGAGTGCTGCACTGTCGGAGGGGCAGGACTGAGGGAGCGCTGCACTGTCGGAGGGGCAGTACTGAGCGAGTGCTGCACTGTCGGAGGGGCAGTACTGAGGGAGCACCGCACCGTCGGAGGGGCAGTACTGAGGGAGTGCCGCACTGTCGGAGGGGCAGTACTGAGGGAGTGCTGCACTGTCGGAGGGGCAGTACTGAGGGAGTGCCGCACTGTCGGAGGAGCAGTACTGAGGGAGTGCTGCACTGTCGGAGGGGCAGTACTGAGGGAGTGCTGCACTATCGGAGGGTCAGTACTGAGGGAGTGCTGCACTGTCGGAGGGTCAGTACTGAGGGAGTGCTGCACTGTCGGAGGGTCAGTACTGAGGGAGTGCCGCACTGTCAGAGGGGCAGTACTGAGGGAGCGCTGCACTGTCGGAGGGTCAGTACTGAGGGAGCGCTGCACTGTCGGAGGGGCAGTACTGAGGGAGTGCCGCACTGTCAGAGGGGCAGTACTGAGGGAGTGCTGCACTGTCGGAGGGACAGTACTGAGGGAGCGCTGCACTGTCGGAGGGGCAGTACTGAGGGAGCGCCGCACTGTCAGAGGGTCAGTACTTAGGGAGTGCCGCACTGTCGGAGGGTCACTACTGAGGGAGAGCTGCACTGTCGGAGGGTCAGGACTGAGGGAGAGCTGCACTGTCGGAGGGTCAGTACTGAGGGAGTGCCGCACTGTCGGAGGGTCAGTACTGAGGGAGTGCTGCACTGTCGGAGGGGCAGTACTGAGGGAGCGCTGCACTGTCGGAGGTGCAGTACTGAGGGAGCGCTGCACTGTCGGAGGGGCAGTACTGAGGGAGCGCTGCACTGTCGGAGGGGCAGTACTGAGGGAGCGCTGCACCGTCGGAGGGGCAGTACTGAGGGAGTGCCGCACTGTCGGAGGGGCAGTACTGAGGGAGTGCCGCACTGTCGGAGGGGCAGTACTGAGGGAGTGCCGCACTGTCGGAGGGTCAGTACTGAGGGAGTGCTGCACTGTCGGAGGGGCAGTATTGAGGGTGCGCTGCACTGTCGGAGGGGCAGTCCTGAGGGAGCGCTGCACTGTCGGAGGTGCAGTACTGAGGGAGTGCTGCACTGTCGGAGGGTCAGTACTGAGGGAGTGCCGCAATGTCGGAGGGGCAGTACTGAGGGAGTGCTGCACTGTTGGAGGGGCAGTACTGAGGGAGTGCTGCACTGTCGGAGGGGCAGTACTGAGGGAGTGCTGCACTGTCGGAGGGTCAGTACTGAGGGAGTGCTGCACTGTCGGAGGGGCAGTACTGAGGGAGTGCTGCACTGTCGGAGGGTCAGTACTGAGGGAGTGCCGCACTGTCGGAGGGGCAGTACTGATGGAGCGCTGCACTGTCGGAGGGTCAGTACTGAGGGAGTGCCGCACTGTCGGAGGGGCAGTACTGAGGGAGTGCTGCACTGTCGGAGGGGCAGTACTGAGGGAGTGCTGCACTGTCGGAGGGTCAGTACTCAGGGAGTGCTGCACTGTCGGATGGGCAGTACTGAGGGAGCGCTGCACTGTCGGAGGGTCAGTACTGAGGGTGAGCTGCACTGTCGGAGGGTCAGTACTGAGGGAGTGCCGCACTGTCGGAGGGGCAGTACTGAGGGAGCGCCGCACTGTCGGAGGGGCAGTACTGAGGGAGTGCCGCACTGTCGGAGGGGCAGTACTGAGGGAGTGCCGCACTGTCGGAGGGGCAGTACTGAGGGAGTGCCGCACTGTCGGAGGGTCAGTACTGAGGGAGTGCTGCACTGTCGGAGGGGCAGGACTGAGGGAGCGCTGCACTGTCGGAGGGGCAGTACTGAGCGAGTGCTGCACTGTCGGAGGGGCAGTACTGAGGGAGCACCGCACCGTCGGAGGGGCAGTACTGAGGGAGTGCCGCACTGTCGGAGGGGCAGTACTGAGGGAGCGCTGCGCTGTCGGAGGGGCATTACTGAGGGAGTGCTGCACTGTCGGAGGGGCAGTACTGAGGGAGTGCCGCACTGTCGGACGGGCAGTACTGAGGGAGTGCTGCACTGTCGGAGGGTCAGTACTGATGGAGTGCTGCACTGTCGGAGGGGCGGTATTGAGGGAGCGCTGCACTGTCGGAGGGTCAGTACTGAGGGAGCGCTGCACTGTCGGAGGGGCAGTACTGAGGGAGTGCTGCACTATTGGAGGGTCAGTACTGAGGGAGTGCTGCACTGTCGGAGGGTCAGTACTGAGGGAGTGCCGCACTGTCAGAGGGGCAGTACTGAGGGAGTGCTGCACTGTCGGAGGGTCAGTACTGAGGGAGCGCTGCACTGTTGGAGGGGCAGTACTGAGCGAGCGCTGCACTGTCAGAGGGGCAGTACTGAGGGAGTGCCGCACTGTCGGAGGAGCAGTACTGAGGGAGCGCTGCACTGTCGGAGGGGCAGTACTGAGGGAGTGCTACACTTTCGGAGGGGCAGTACAGAGGGAGTGCCGCACTGTCGGAGGGGCAGTACTGAGGGAGTGCCGCACTGCCGGAGGGTCAGTACTGAGGGAGTGCCGCACTGTCAGAGGGGCAGTACTGAGGGAGTGCTGCACTGTCGGAGGGTCAGTACCGAGGGAACGCTGCACTGTCGGAGGGGCAGTACTGCGGGAGCGCCGCACTGTCAGAGGGTCAGTACTGAGGGAGCGCCGCACTGTCGGAGGGGCAGTACTGAGGGAGTGCCGCACTGTCGGAGGGTCAGTACTGAGGGAGTGCTGCACTGTCGGAGGGGCAGTATTGAGGGAGTGCTGCACTGTCGGAGGGGCAGTACTGAGGGAGCGCTGCACTGTCGGAGGGTCAGTACTGAGGGAGTGCTGCACTGTCGGAGGGTCAGTACTGAGGGAGTGCTGCACTGTCGGAGGGTCAGTACTGAGCGAGTGCCGCACTGTCAGAGGGGCAGTACTGAGGGAGTGCTGCACTGTCGGAGGGTCAGTACTGAGGGAGCGCTGCACTGTCGGAGGGGCAGTACTGAGGGAGCGCTGCACTGTCAGAGGGTCAGTACTGAGGGAGCGCCGCACTGTCGGAGGGTCAGTACTGAGGGAGGGCTGCACTGTCGGAGGGGCAGTCTTGAGGGAGTGCTGCACTGTCGGAGGGGCAGTATTGAGGGAGTGCTGCACTGTCAGAGGGTCAGTACTGAGGGAGCGCTGCACTGTCGGAGGGGCAGTACTGAGGGAGCGCTGCACTGTCAGAGGGGCAGTACTGAGGGAGCGCTGCACTGTCGGAGGGTCAGTACTGAGGGAACGCTGCACTGTCGGAGAGGCAGTATTGAGGGAGCGCTGCACTGTCAGAGGGGCAGTACTGAGGGAGCGCTGCACTGTCGGAGGGTCAGTACTGAGGGAGCGCTGCACTGTCGGAGTGTCAGTACGGAGGGAGCGCTGCACTGTCGGAGGGGCAGTACTGAGGGAGTGCTGCACTGTCGGAGGATCAGTACTGAGGGAGTGCTGCACTGTCGGAGGGTCAGTACTGAGGGAGTGCTGCACTGTCAGAGGGTCAGTACTGAGGGAGTGCTGCACTGTCGGAGGGGCAGTACTGAGGGAGTGCTGCACTGTCGGAGGGGCAGTACTGAGGAAGTGCTGCACTGTCGGAGGGTCAGTACTCAGGGAGTGCTGCACTGTCGGAGGGGCAGTACTGAGGGAGCGCTGCACTGTCGGAGGGTCAGTTCTGAGGGTGAGCTGCACTGTCGGAGGGTCAGTACTGAGGGAGTGCCGCACTGTCGGAGGGGCAGTACTGAGGGAGCGCTGCACTGTCGGAGGGGCAGTACTGAGGGAGTGCCGCACTGTCGGAGGGGCAGTACTGAGGGAGTGCCGCACTGTCGGAGGGGCAGTACTGAGGGAGTGCCGCACTGTCGGAGGGTCAGGACTGAGGGAGTGCTGCACTGTCGGAGGGGCAGTACTGAGGGAGCGCTGCACTGTCGGAGGGGCAGTACCGAGGGAGTGCTGCACTGTCGGAGGGGCAGTACTGAGGGAGCACCGCACCGTCGGAGGGGCAGTACTGAGGGAGTGCCGCACTGTCGGAGGGGCAGTACTGAGGGAGCGCTGCGCTGTCGGAGGGGCAGTACTGAGGGAGTGCTGCACTGTCGGAGGGGCAGTACTGAGGGAGTGCCGCACTGTCGGAGGGGCAGTACTGAGGGAGTGCCGCACTGTCGGAGGGTCAGTACTGAGGGAGGGCTGCACTGTCGGAGGGGCGGTATTGAGGGAGCGCTGCACTGTCGGAGGGTCAGTACTGAGGGAGTGCTGCACTGTCGGAGGGGCAGTACTGAGGGAGTGCTGCACTATTGGAGGGTCAGTACTGAGGGAGTGCTGCACTGTCGGAGGGTCAGTACTGAGGGAGTGCTGCACTGTCGGAGGGTCAGTACTGAGGGAGTGCCGCACTGTCAGAGGGGCAGTACTGAGGGAGTGCTGCACTGTCGGAGGGTCAGTACTGAGGGAGCGCTGCACTGTCGGAGGGGCAGTACTGAGGGAGCGCAGCACTGTCAGAGGGGCAGTACAGAGGGAGCGCCACACTGTCGGAGGGTCAGTACTGAGGGAGCGCTGCACTGTCGGAGGGTCAGTACTGAGGGAGTGCTGCACTGTCGGAGGGGCAGTATTGAGGGAGTGCTGCACTGTCGGAGGGGCAGTATTGAGGGAGTGATGCACTGTCAGAGGGTCAGCACTGAGGGAGCGCTGCACTGTCGGAGGGGCAGTACTGAGGGAGCGCTGCACTGTCAGAGGGGCAGTACTGAGGGAGCGCTGCACTGTCGGAGGGTCAGTACTGAGGGAGGGCTGGACTGTCGGAGGGGCAGTACTGAGGGAGTGCTGCACTTTCGGAGGGGCAGTACTGAGGGAGTGCCGCACTGTCGGAGGGGCAGTACTGAGGGAGTGCCGCACTGTCGGAGGGTCAGTACTGAGGGAGTGCTGCACTGTCGGAGGGGCAGTATTGAGGGAGTGCTGCACTGTCGGAGGGGCAGTACTGAGGGAGTGCTGCACTGTCGGAGGGTCAGTACTGAGGGAGTGCTGCACTGTCAGAGGGTCAGTACTGAGGGAGTGCTGCACTGTCGGAGGGTCAGTACTGAGGGAGTGCCGCACTGTCGGAGGGGCAGTACTGAGGGAGTGCCGCACTGTCAGAGGGGCAGTACTGAGGGAGTGCTGCACTGTCGGAGGGTCAGTACTGAGGGAGCGCTGCACTGTCGGAGGGGCAGTACTGAGGAAGCGCCGCACTGTCAGAGGGTCAGTACTGAGGGAGCGCCGCACTGTCGGAGGGGCAGTACTGAGGGAGTGCCGCACTGTCGGAGGGTCAGTACTGAGGGAGTGCTGCACTGTCGGAGGGGCAGTATTGAGGGAGTGCTGCACTGTCGGAGGGGCAGCACTGAGGGAGCGCTGCACTGTCGGAGGGTCAGTACTGAGGGAGTGCTGCACTGTCGGAGGGTCAGTCCTGAGCTAGTGCTGCACTGTCGGAGGGTCAGTACTGAGGGAGTGCCGCACTGTCAGAGGGGCAGTACTGAGGGAGTGCTGCACTGTCGGAGGGTCAGTAGTGAGGGAGCGCTGCACTGTCGGAGGGGCAGTACTGAGGGAGCGCTGCACTGTCAGAGGGTCAGTACTGAGGGAGCGCCGCACTGTCGGAGGGTCAGTACTGAGGGAGTGCTGCACTGTCGGAGGGGCAGTTTTGAGGGAGTGCTGCACTGTCAGAGGGTCAGCACTGAGGGAGCGCTGCACTGTCGGAGGGGCAGTACTGAGGGAGCGCTGCACTGTCAGAGGGGCAGTACTGAGGGAGCGCTGCACTGTCGGAGGGTCAGTACTGAGGGAACGCTGCACTGTCGGAGGGGCAGTATTGAGGGAGCGCAGCACTGTCAGAGGGGCAGTACTGAGGGAGTGCTGCACTGTCGGAGGGGCAGTACTGAGGGAGCGCTGCACTGTCGGAGGGTCAGTACTGAGGGAGTGCTGCACTGTCGGAGGGTCAGTACTGAGGGAGTGCTGCACTGTCGGAGGGTCAGTACTGAGGGAGTGCCGCACTGTCAGAGGGGCAGTACTGAGGGAGTGCTGCACTGTCGGAGGGTCAGTACTGAGGGAGCGCTGCACTGTCGGAGGGCAGTACTGAGGGAGAGCGCTGCACTGTCAGAGGGGTCAGTACTGAGGGAGCGCCGCACTGTCGGAGGGTCAGTACTGAGGGAGGGCTGCACTGTCGGAGGGGCAGTATTGAGGGAGTGCTGCACTGTCGGAGGGGCAGTATTGAGGGAGTGCTGCACTGTCAGAGGGTCAGTACTGACGGGAGCGCTGCACTGTCGGAAGGGCAGTACTGAGGGAGCGCTGCACTGTCAGAGGGGCAGTACTGAAGGAGCGCTGCACTGTCGGAGGGTCAGTACTGAGGGAACGCTGCACTGTCGGAGAGGCAGTATTGAGGGAGCGCTGCACTGTCAGAGGGGCAGTACCGAGGGAGCGCTGCACTGTCGGAGGGTCAGTACTGAGGGAGCGCTGCACTGTCGGAGAGTCAGTACGGAGGGAGCGCTGCACTGTCGGAGGGGCAGTACTGAGGGAGTGCTGCACTGTCGGAGGATCAGTACTGAGGGAGTGCTGCACTGTCGGAGGGTCAGTACTGAGGGAGTGCTGCACTGTCAGAGGGTCAGTACTGAGGGAGTGCTGCACTGTCGGAGGGGCAGTACTGAGGGAGTGCTGCACTGTCGGAGGGGCAGTACTGAGGAAGTGCTGCACTGTCGGAGGGTCAGTACTCAGGGAGTGCTGCACTGTCGGAGGGGCAGTACTGAGGGAGCGCTGCACTGTCGGAGGGTCAGTACTGAGGGTGAGCTGCACTGTCGGAGGGTCAGTACTGAGGGAGTGCCGCACTGTCGGAGGGGCAGTACTGAGGGAGCGCTGCACTGTCGGAGGGGCAGTACTGAGGGAGTGCCGCACTGTCGGAGGGGCAGTACTGAGGGAGTGCCGCACTGTCGGAGGGGCAGTACTGAGGGAGTGCCGCACTGTCGGAGGGGCAGTACTGAGGGAGCACCGCACCGTCGGAGGGGCAGTACTGAGGGAGTGCCGCACTGTCGGAGGGGCAGTACTGAGGGAGCGCTGCGCTGTCTGAGGGGCAGTACTGAGGGAGTGCTGCACTATCGGAGGGTCAGTACTGAGGGAGTGCTGCACTGTCGGAGGGTCAGTACTGAGGGAGTGCTGCACTGTCGGAGGGTCAGTACTGAGGGAGTGCCGCACTGTCAGAGGGGCAGTACTGAGGGAGTGCTGCACTGTCGGAGGGTCAGTACTGAGGGAGCGCTGCACTGTCGGAGGGGCAGTATTGAGGGAGTGCTGCACTGTCGGTGGGGCAGTATTGAGGGAGTGATGCACTGTCAGAGGGTCAGCACTGAGGGAGCGCTGCACTGTCGGAGGGGCAGTACTGAGGGAGCGCTGCACTGTCAGAGGGGCAGTACTGAGGGAGCGCTGCACTGTCGGAGGGTCAGTACTGAGGGAGGGCTGGACTGTCGGAGGGGCAGTATTGAGGGAGTGCTGCACTGTCAGATGGGCAGTACTGAGGGAGTGCTGCACTGTCGGAGGGTCAGTCCTGAGGGAGCGCTGCACTGTCGAAGGGTCAGTACTGAGGGAGCGCTGCACTGTCGGAGGGGCAGTACTGAGGGAGCGCCGCACTGTCGGAGGGGCAGTACTGAGGGAGCGCCGCACTGTCAGAGGGGCAGTACTGAGGGAGCGCTGCACTGTCGGAGGGGCAGTACTGAGGGAGTGCCGCACTGTCAGAGGGGCAGTACTGAGGGAGTGCTGCACTGTCGGAGGGTCAGTACTGAGGGAGCGCTGCACTGTCGGAGGGGCAGTACTGAGGAAGCGCCGCACTGTCAGAGGGTCAGTACTGAGGGAGCGCCGCACTGTCGGAGGGGCAGTACTGAGGGAGTGCCGCACTGTCGGAGGGTCAGTACTGAGGGAGTGCTGCACTGTCGGAGGGGCAGTATTGAGGGAGTGCTGCACTGTCGGAGGGGCAGCACTGAGGGAGCGCTGCACTGTCGGAGGGTCAGTACTGAGGGAGTGCTGCACTGTCGGAGGGTCAGTCCTGAGCTAGTGCTGCACTGTCGGAGGGTCAGTACTGAGGGAGTGCCGCACTGTCAGAGGGGCAGTACTGAGGGAGTGCTGCACTGTCGGAGGGTCAGTAGTGAGGGAGCGCTGCACTGTCGGAGGGGCAGTACTGAGGGAGCGCTGCACTGTCAGAGGGTCAGTACTGAGGGAGCGCCGCACTGTCGGAGGGTCAGTACTGAGGGAGTGCTGCACTGTCGGAGGGGCAGTTTTGAGGGAGTGCTGCACTGTCAGAGGGTCAGCACTGAGGGAGCGCTGCACTGTCGGAGGGGCAGTACTGAGGGAGCGCTGCACTGTCAGAGGGGCAGTACTGAGGGAGCGCTGCACTGTCGGAGGGTCAGTACTGAGGGAACGCTGCACTGTCGGAGGGGCAGTATTGAGGGAGCGCAGCACTGTCAGAGGGGCAGTACTGAGGGAGTGCTGCACTGTCGGAGGGGCAGTACTGAGGGAGCGCTGCACTGTCGGAGGGTCAGTACTGAGGGAGTGCTGCACTGTCGGAGGGTCAGTACTGAGGGAGTGCTGCACTGTCGGAGGGTCAGTACTGAGGGAGTGCCGCACTGTCAGAGGGGCAGTACTGAGGGAGTGCTGCACTGTCGGAGGGTCAGTACTGAGGGAGCGCTGCACTGTCGGAGGGGCAGTACTGAGGGAGCGCTGCACTGTCAGAGGGTCAGTACTGAGGGAGCGCCGCACTGTCGGAGGGTCAGTACTGAGGGAGGGCTGCACTGTCGGAGGGGCAGTATTGAGGGAGTGCTGCACTGTCGGAGGGGCAGTATTGAGGGAGTGCTGCACTGTCAGAGGGTCAGTACTGAGGGAGCGCTGCACTGTCGGAAGGGCAGTACTGAGGGAGCGCTGCACTGTCAGAGGGGCAGTACTGAAGGAGCGCTGCACTGTCGGAGGGTCAGTACTGAGGGAACGCTGCACTGTCGGAGAGGCAGTATTGAGGGAGCGCTGCACTGTCAGAGGGGCAGTACCGAGGGAGCGCTGCACTGTCGGAGGGTCAGTACTGAGGGAGCGCTGCACTGTCGGAGAGTCAGTACGGAGGGAGCGCTGCACTGTCGGAGGGGCAGTACTGAGGGAGTGCTGCACTGTCGGAGGATCAGTACTGAGGGAGTGCTGCACTGTCGGAGGGTCAGTACTGAGGGAGTGCTGCACTGTCAGAGGGTCAGTACTGAGGGAGTGCTGCACTGTCGGAGGGGCAGTACTGAGGGAGTGCTGCACTGTCGGAGGGGCAGTACTGAGGAAGTGCTGCACTGTCGGAGGGTCAGTACTCAGGGAGTGCTGCACTGTCGGAGGGGCAGTACTGAGGGAGCGCTGCACTGTCGGAGGGTCAGTACTGAGGGTGAGCTGCACTGTCGGAGGGTCAGTACTGAGGGAGTGCCGCACTGTCGGAGGGGCAGTACTGAGGGAGCGCTGCACTGTCGGAGGGGCAGTACTGAGGGAGTGCCGCACTGTCGGAGGGGCAGTACTGAGGGAGTGCCGCACTGTCGGAGGGGCAGTACTGAGGGAGTGCCGCACTGTCGGAGGGGCAGTACTGAGGGAGCACCGCACCGTCGGAGGGGCAGTACTGAGGGAGTGCCGCACTGTCGGAGGGGCAGTACTGAGGGAGCGCTGCGCTGTCTGAGGGGCAGTACTGAGGGAGTGCTGCACTATCGGAGGGTCAGTACTGAGGGAGTGCTGCACTGTCGGAGGGTCAGTACTGAGGGAGTGCTGCACTGTCGGAGGGTCAGTACTGAGGGAGTGCCGCACTGTCAGAGGGGCAGTACTGAGGGAGTGCTGCACTGTCGGAGGGTCAGTACTGAGGGAGCGCTGCACTGTCGGAGGGGCAGTATTGAGGGAGTGCTGCACTGTCGGTGGGGCAGTATTGAGGGAGTGATGCACTGTCAGAGGGTCAGCACTGAGGGAGCGCTGCACTGTCGGAGGGGCAGTACTGAGGGAGCGCTGCACTGTCAGAGGGGCAGTACTGAGGGAGCGCTGCACTGTCGGAGGGTCAGTACTGAGGGAGGGCTGGACTGTCGGAGGGGCAGTATTGAGGGAGTGCTGCACTGTCAGATGGGCAGTACTGAGGGAGTGCTGCACTGTCGGAGGGTCAGTCCTGAGGGAGCGCTGCACTGTCGAAGGGTCAGTACTGAGGGAGCGCTGCACTGTCGGAGGGGGCAGTACTGAGGGAGCGCCGCACTGTCGGAGGGGCAGTACTGAGGGAGCGCCGCACTGTCAGAGGGGCAGTACTGAGGGAGCGCTGCACTGTCGGAGGGGCAGTACTGAGGGAGTGCCGCACGGTCGGAGGGGCAGTACTGAGGGAGCGCTGCACTGTCGGAGGGGCAGTACTGAGGGAGTGCTGCACTTTCGGAGGGGCAGTGCTGAGGGAGTGCCGCACTGTCGGAGGGGCAGTACTGAGGGAGTGCCGCACTGTCGGAAGGGTCAGTACTGAGGGAGTGCTGCACTGTCGAAGGGGCAGTATTGAGGGGAGTGCTGCACTGTCGGAGGGGCAGTACTGAGGGAGTGCTGCACTGTCGGAGGGTCAGTACTGAGGGAGTGCTGCACTGTCGGAGGGTCAGTACTGAGGGAGTGCTGCACTGTCGGAGGGTCAGTACTGAGGGAGTGCCGCACTGTCGGAGGGGCAGTACTGAGGGAGTGCCGCACTGTCAGAGGGGCAGTACTGAGGGAGTGCTGCACTGTCGGAGGGTCAGTACTGAGGGAGCGCTGCACTGTCGGAGGGGCAGTACTGAGGAAGCGCCGCACTGTCAGAGGGTCAGTACTGAGGGAGCGCCGCACTATCGGAGGGGCAGTACTTAGGGAGTGCCGCACTGTCGGAGGGTCAGTACTGAGGGAGTGCTGCACTGTCGGAGGGGCAGTATTGAGGGAGTGCTGCACTGTCGGAGGGGCAGCACTGAGGGAGCGCTGCACTGTCGGAGGGTCAGTACTGAGGGAGTGCTGCACTGTCGGAGGGTCAGTCCTGAGGGAGTGCTGCACTGTCGGAGGGTCAGTACTGAGGGAGTGCCGCACTGTCAGAGGGGCAGTACTGAGGGAGTGCTGCACTGTCGGAGGGTCAGTACTGAGGGAGCGCTGCACTGTCGGAGGGGCAGTACTGAGGGAGCGCTGCACTGTCAGAGGGTCAGTACTGAGGGAGCGCCGCACTGTCGGAGGGTCAGTACTGAGGGAGTGCTGCACTGTCGGAGGGGCAGTTTTGAGGGAGTGCTGCACTGTCAGAGGGTCAGCACTGAGGGAGCGCTGCACTGTCGGAGGGGCAGTACTGAGGGAGCGCTGCACTGTCAGAGGGGCAGTACTGAGGGAGCGCTGCACTGTCGGAGGGTCAGTACTGAGGGAACGCTGCACTGTCGGAGGGGCAGTATTGAGGGAGCGCAGCACTGTCAGAGGGGCAGTACTGAGGGAGCACTGCACTGTCGGAGGGTCAGTGCTGAGGGAGCGCTGCACTGTCGGAGGGTCAGTACTGAGGGAGCGCTGCACTGTCGGAGGGGCAGTACTGAGGGAGTGCTGCACTGTCGGAGGGTCAGTACTGAGGGAGTGCTGCACTGTCGGAGGGTCAGTACTGAGGGAGTGCTGCACTGTCAGAGGGTCAGTACTGAGGGAGTGCTGCACTGTCGGAGGGGCAGTACTGAGGGAGCGCTGCACTGTCGGAGGGGCAGTACTGAGGGAGCGCTGCAATGTCGGAGGGGCAGTACTGAGGGAGCGCTGCACTGTCGGAGGGTCAGTACTGAGGGAGTGCTGCACTGTCGGAGGGTCAGTACTGAGGGAGTGCCGCAATGTTGGAGGGGCAGTACTGAGGGAGTGCTGCACTGTCGGAGGGTCAGTACTGAGGGAGTGCCGCACTGTCGGAGGGGCAGTACTGATGGAGCGCTGCACTGTCGGAGGGGCAGTACTGAGGGAGTGCTGCACTGTCGGAGGGGCAGTACTGAGGGAGTGCTGCACTGTCGGAGGGTCAGTACTCAGGTAGTGCTGCACTGTCGGAGGGGCAGTACTGAGGGAGTGCTGCACTGTCGGAGGGTCAGTCCTGAGGGAGCGCTGCACTGTCGAAGGGTCAGTACTGAGGGAGCGCTGCACTGTCGGAGGGGCAGTACTGAGGGAGCGCCGCACTGTCGGAGGGGCAGTACTGAGGGAGCGCCGCACTGTCAGAGGGGCAGTACTGAGGGAGCGCTGCACTGTCGGAGGGGCAGTACTGAGGGAGTGCCGCACGGTCGGAGGGGCAGTACTGAGGGAGCGCTGCACTGTCGGAGGGGCAGTACTGAGGGAGTGCTGCACTTTCGGAGGGGCAGTGCTGAGGGAGTGCCGCACTGTCGGAGGGGCAGTACTGAGGGAGTGCCGCACTGTCGGAGGGTCAGTACTGAGGGAGTGCTGCACTGTCGAAGGGGCAGTATTGAGGGAGTGCTGCACTGTCGGAGGGGCAGTACTGAGGGAGTGCTGCACTGTCGGAGGGTCAGTACTGAGGGAGTGCTGCACTGTCGGAGGGTCAGT
Source organism: Somniosus microcephalus (assembly GCF_052327205.1). Taxonomy (NCBI): domain Eukaryota; kingdom Metazoa; phylum Chordata; class Chondrichthyes; order Squaliformes; family Somniosidae; genus Somniosus; species Somniosus microcephalus. The sequence goes on along the minus strand of NC_141000.1, from coordinate 128,723,682 downwards.
ACTGAGGGAGTGCTGCACTGTCGGAGGGTCAGTACTGAGGGAGTGCCGCACTGTCGGAGGGGCAGTACTGAGGGAGTGCCGCACTGTCAGAGGGGCAGTACTGAGGGAGTGCTGCACTGTCGGAGGGTCAGTACTGAGGGAGCGCTGCACTGTCGGAGGGGCAGTACTGAGGAAGCGCCGCACTGTCAGAGGGTCAGTACTGAGGGAGCGCCGCACTATCGGAGGGGCAGTACTTAGGGAGTGCCGCACTGTCGGAGGGTCAGTACTGAGGGAGTGCTGCACTGTCGGAGGGGCAGTATTGAGGGAGTGCTGCACTGTCGGAGGGGCAGCACTGAGGGAGCGCTGCACTGTCGGAGGGTCAGTACTGAGGGAGTGCTGCACTGTCGGAGGGTCAGTCCTGAGGGAGTGCTGCACTGTCGGAGGGTCAGTACTGAGGGAGTGCCGCACTGTCAGAGGGGCAGTACTGAGGGAGTGCTGCACTGTCGGAGGGTCAGTACTGAGGGAGCGCTGCACTGTCGGAGGGGCAGTACTGAGGGAGCGCTGCACTGTCAGAGGGTCAGTACTGAGGGAGCGCCGCACTGTCGGAGGGTCAGTACTGAGGGAGTGCTGCACTGTCGGAGGGGCAGTTTTGAGGGAGTGCTGCACTGTCAGAGGGTCAGCACTGAGGGAGCGCTGCACTGTCGGAGGGGCAGTACTGAGGGAGCGCTGCACTGTCAGAGGGGCAGTACTGAGGGAGCGCTGCACTGTCGGAGGGTCAGTACTGAGGGAACGCTGCACTGTCGGAGGGGCAGTATTGAGGGAGCGCAGCACTGTCAGAGGGGCAGTACTGAGGGAGCACTGCACTGTCGGAGGGTCAGTGCTGAGGGAGCGCTGCACTGTCGGAGGGTCAGTACTGAGGGAGCGCTGCACTGTCGGAGGGGCAGTACTGAGGGAGTGCTGCACTGTCGGAGGTTCAGTACTGAGGGAGTGCTGCACTGTCGGAGGGTCAGTACTGAGGGAGTGCTGCACTGTCAGAGGGTCAGTACTGAGGGAGTGCTGCACTGTCGGAGGGGCAGTACTGAGGGAGCGCTGCACTGTCGGAGGGGCAGTACTGAGGGAGCGCTGCAATGTCGGAGGGGCAGTACTGAGGGAGCGCTGCACTGTCGGAGGGTCAGTACTGAGGGAGTGCTGCACTGTCGGAGGGTCAGTACTGAGGGAGTGCCGCAATGTTGGAGGAGCAGTACTGAGGGAGTGCTGCACTGTCGGAGGGTCAGTACTGAGGGAGTGCCGCACTGTCGGAGGGGCAGTACTGATGGAGCGCTGCACTGTCGGAGGGGCAGTACTGAGGGAGTGCTGCACTGTCGGAGGGGCAGTACTGAGGGAGTGCTGCACTGTCGGAGGGTCAGTACTCAGGTAGTGCTGCACTGTCGGAGGGGCAGTACTGAGGGAGCGCTGCACTGTCGGAGGGTCAGTACTGAGGGTGAGCTGCACTGTCGGAGGGTCAGTACTGAGGGAATGCCGCACTGTCGGAGGAGCAGTACTGAGGGAGCGCTGCACTGTCGGAGGGGCAGTACTGAGGGAGTGCCGCACTGTCGGAGGGTCAGTGCTGAGGGAGTGCTGCACTGTCGGAGGGGCAGTACTGAGGGAGCACTGCACTGTCGGAGGGGCAGTACTGAGGGAGCACCGCACCGTCGGAGGGGCAGTACTGAGGGAGTGCCGCACTGTCGGAGGGGCAGTACTGAGGGAGCGCTGCGCTGTCGGAGGGGCAGTACTGAGGGAGTGCCGCACTGTCGGAGGGGCAGTACTGAGGGAGTGCCGCACTGTCGGAGGGGCAGTACTGAGGGAGTGCCGTACTGTCGGAGGGTCAGTACTGAGGGAGTGCTGCACTGTCGGAGGGGCGGTATTGAGGGAGCGCTGCACTGTCGGCGGGTCAGTACTGAGGGAGCGCTGCACTGTCGGAGGGGCAGTACTGAGGGAGTGCTGCACTGTCGGAGGGTCAGTACTGAGGGAGTGCTGCACTGTCGGAGGGTCAGTACTGAGGGAGTGCTGCACTGTCGGAGGGTCAGTACTGAGGGAGTGCCGCACTGTCAGAGGGGCAGTACTGAGGGAGTGCTGCACTGTCGGAGGGTCAGTACTGAGGGAGCGCTGCACTGTCGGAGGGGCAGTACTGAGGAAGCGCTGCACTGTCAGAGGGGCAGTACTGAGGGAGTGCCGCACTGTCGGAGGGGCAGTACTGAGGGAGCGCTGCACTGTCGGAGGGGCAGTACTGAGGGAGTGCTGCACTTTCGGAGGGTCAGTACTGAGGGAGCGCTGCACTGTCGGAGGGGCAGTACTGAGGGAGCGCTGCACTGTCAGAGGGTCAGTACTGAGGGAGCGCCGCACTGTCGGAGGGTCAGTACTGAGGGAGTGCTGCACTGTCGGAGGGGCAGTATTGAGGGAGTGCTGCACTGTCGGAGGGGCAGTATTGAGGGAGTGCTGCACTGTCAGAGGGTCAGCACTGAGGGAGCGCTGCACTGTCGGAGGGGCAGTACTGAGGGAGTGCTGCACTGTCAGACGGGCAGTACTGAGGGAGCGCTGCACTGTCGGAGGGTCAGTACTGAGGGAACGCTGCACTGTCGGAGGGGCAGTATTGAGGGAGCGCTGCACTGTCAGAGGGGCAGTACTGAGGGAGCGCTGCACTGTCGGAGGGTCAGTACTGAGGGAGCGCTGCACTGTCGGAGGGTCAGTACTGAGGGAGCGCTGCACTGTCGGAGGGGCAGTACTGAGGGAGTGCTGCACTGTCGGAGGGTCAGTACTGAGGGAGTGCTGCACTGTCGGAGGGTCAGTACTGAGGGAGTGCTGCACTGTCAGAGGGTCAGTACTGAGGGAGTGCTGCACTGTCGGAGGGGCAGTACTGAGGGAGTGCTGCACTGTCGGAGGGGCAGTACTGAGGGAGTGCTGCACTGTCGGAGAGGCAGTTCTGAGGGAGCGCTGCACTGTCGGAGGGTCAGTACTGAGGGAGTGCTGCACTGTCGGAGGGTCAGTACTGAGGGAGTGCCGCAATGTCGGAGGGGCAGTACTGAGGGAGTGCTGCACTGTCGGAGGGGCAGTACTGAGGGAGTGCTGCACTGTTGGAGGGGCAGTACTGAGGGAGTGCTGCACTGTCGGAGGGTCAGTACTGAGGGAGTGCCGCACTGTCGGAGGGGCAGTACTGAGGGAGCGCTGCACTGTCGGAGGGTCAGTACTGAGGGAGTGCCGCACTGTCGGAGGGGCAGTACTGAGGGCGTGCTGCACTGTCGGAGGGGCAGTACTGAGGGAGTGCCGCACTGTCGGAGGGGCAGTACTGAGGGAGTGCCGCACTGTCGGAGGGGCGGTACTGAGGGAGTGCTGCACTGTCGGAGGGGCAGTACTGAGGGAGCGCTGCACTGTCGGAGGAGCAGTACTGAGGGTGTGCTGCACTGTCGGAGGGGCAGTACTGAGGGAGCACCGCACCGTCGGAGGGGCAGTACTGAGGGAGCGCTGCACTGTCGGAGGGGCAGTACTGAGGGAGTGCTGCACTGTCGGAGGGTCAGTACTGAGGGAGTGCTGCACTGTCGGAGGGGCGGTATTGAGGGAGCGCTGCACTGTCGGAGGGTCAGTACTGAGGGAGCGCTGCACTGTCGGAGGGGCAGTACTGAGGGAGTGCTGCACTATCGGAGGGTCAGTACTCAGGGAGTGCTGCACTGTCGGAGGGTCAGTACTGAGGGAGTGCCGCACTGTCGGAGGGTCAGTACTGAGGGAGTGCTGCACTGTCGGAGGGGCAGTACTGAGGGAGCGCTGCACTGTCGGAGGGGCAGTACTGAGGGAGCACTGCACTGTCGGAGGGGCAGTACTGAGGGAGCACCGCACCGTCGGAGGGGCAGTACTGAGGTAGTGCCGCACTGTCGGAGGGGCAGTACTGAGGGAGCGCTGCGCTGTCGGAGGGGCAGTACTGAGGGAGCGCTGCGCTGTCGGAGGGTCAGTACTGAGGGAGTGCCGCACTGTCGGAGGGTCAGTACTGAGGGAGTGCTGCACTGTCGGAGGGGCAGTGCTGAGGGAGTGCTGCACTGTCGGAGGGGCAGTACTGAGGGAGTGCTGCACTGTCGGAGGGGCAGTACTGAGGGAGCGCTGCACTGTCGGAGGTGCAGTACTGAGGGAGCGCTGCACTGTCGGAGGGGCAGTACTGAGGGAGCGCTGCACTGTCGGAGGGGCAGTACTGAGGGAGCGCTGCACCGTCGGAGGGGCAGTACTGAGGGAGTGCCGCACTGTCGGAGGGGCAGTACTGAGGGAGCGCTGCACTGTCGGAGGGGCAGTACTGAGGGAGTGCCGCACTGTCGGAGGGGCAGTACTGAGGGAGTGCCGCACTGTCGGAGGGTCAGTACTGAGGGAGTGCTGCACTGTCGGAGGGGCAGTATTGAGGGAGCGCTGCACTGTCGGAGGGGCAGTACTGAGGGAGCGCTGCACTGTCGGAGGTGCAGTACTGAGGGAGTGCTGCACTGTCGGAGGGTCAGTACTGAGGGAGTGCCGCAATGTCGGAGGGGCAGTACTGAGGGAGTGCTGCACTGTCGGAGGGGCAGTACTGAGGGAGTGCTGCACTGTCGGAGGGGCAGTACTGAGGGAGTGCTGCACTGTCGGAGGGTCAGTACTGAGGGAGTGCTGCACTGTCGGAGGGGCAGTACTGAGGGAGTGCTGCACTGTCGGAGGGTCAGTACTGAGGGAGTGCCGCACTGTCGGAGGGGCAGTACTGATGGAGCGCTGCACTGTCGGAGGGTCAGTACTGAGGGAGTGCCGCACTGTCGGAGGGGCAGTACTGAGGGAGTGCTGCACTGTCGGAGGGGCAGTACTGAGGGAGTGCTGCACTGTCGGAGGGTCAGTACTCAGGGAGTGCTGCACTGTCGGAGGGGCAGTACTGAGGGAGCGCTGCACTGTCGGAGGGTCAGTACTGAGGGTGAGCTGCACTGTCGGAGGGTCAGTACTGAGGGAGTGCCGCACTGTCGGAGGGGCAGTACTGAGGGAGCGCTGCACTGTCGGAGGGGCAGTACTGAGGGAGTGCCGCACTGTCGGAGGGGCAGTACTGAGGGAGTGCCGCACTGTCGGAGGGGCAGTACTGAGGGAGTGCCGCACTGTCGGAGGGTCAGTACTGAGGGAGTGCTGCACTGTCGGAGGGGCAGGACTGAGGGAGCGCTGCACTGTCGGAGGGGCAGTACTGAGCGAGTGCTGCACTGTCGGAGGGGCAGGACTGAGGGAGCACCGCACCGTCGGAGGGGCAGTACTGAGGGAGTGCCGCACTGTCGGAGAGGCAGTACTGAGGGAGCGCTGCGCTGTCGGAGGGGCATTACTGAGGGAGTGCTGCACTGTCGGAGGGGCGGTACTGAGGGAGTGCCGCACTGTCGGAGGGGCAGTACTGAGGGAGTGCTGCACTGTCGGAGGGTCAGTACTGAGGGAGTGCTGCACTGTCGGAGGGGCGGTATTGAGGGAGCGCTGCACTGTCGGAGGGTCAGTACTGAGGGAGCGCTGCACTGTCGGAGGGGCAGTACTGAGGGAGTGCTGCACTATTGGAGGGTCAGTACTGAGGGAGTGCTGCACTGTCGGAGGGTCAGTACTGAGGGAGTGCTGCACTGTCGGAGGGTCAGTACTGAGGGAGTGCCGCACTGTCAGAGGGGCAGTACTGAGGGAGTGCTGCACTGTCGGAGGGTCAGTACTGAGGGAGCGCTGCACTGTCGGAGGGTCAGTACTGAGGGAGCGCTGCACTGTCGGAGGGGCAGTACTGAGGGAGTGCTGCACTGTCGGAGGGTCAGTACTGAGGGAGTGCTGCACTGTCGGAGGGTCAGTACTGAGGGAGTGCTGCACTGTCAGAGGGTCAGTACTGAGGGAGTGCTGCACTGTCGGAGGGGCAGTACTGAGGGAGTGCTGCACTGTCGGAGGGGCAGTACTGAGGGAGTGCTGCACTGTCGGAGAGGCAGTTCTGAGGGAGCGCTGCACTGTCGGAGGGTCAGTACTGAGGGAGTGCTGCACTGTCGGAGGGTCAGTACTGAGGGAGTGCCGCAATGTCGGAGGGGCAGTACTGAGGGAGTGCTGCACTGTCGGAGGGGCAGCACTGAGGGAGTGCTGCACTGTCGGAGGGGCAGTACTGAGGGAGTGCTGCACTGTCGGAGGGTCAGTACTGAGGGAGTGCCGCACTGTCGGAGGGGCAGTACTGAGGGAGCGCTGCACTGTCGGAGGGTCAGTACTGAGGGAGTGCCGCACTGTCGGAGGGGCAGTACTGAGGGAGCGCTGCACTGTCGGAGGGTCAGTACTGAGGGAGTGCCGCACTGTCGGAGGGGCAGTACTGAGGGCGTGCTGCACTGTCGGAGGGGCAGTACTGAGGGAGTGCCGCACTGTCGGAGGGGCAGTACTGAGGGAGTGCCGCACTGTCGGAGGGGCGGGTACTGAGGGAGTGCTGCACTGTCGGAGGGGCAGTACTGAGGGAGCGCTGCACTGTCGGAGGAGCAGTACTGAGGGAGTGCTGCACTGTCGGAGGGGCAGTACTGAGGGAGCACCGCACCGTCGGAGGGGCAGTACTGAGGGAGCGCTGCACTGTCGGAGGGGCAGTACTGAGGGAGTGCCGCACTGTCGAAGGGGCAGTACTGAGGGAGTGCCGCACTGTCGGAGGGTCAGTACTGAGGGAGTGCTGCACTGTCGGAGGGGCGGTATTGAGGGAGCGCTGCACTGTCGGAGGGTCAGTACTGAGGGAGCGCTGCACTGTCGGAGGGGCAGTACTGAGGGAGTGCTGCACTATCGGAGGGTCAGTACTCAGGGAGTGCTGCACTGTCGGAGGGTCAGTACTGAGGGAGTGCCGCACTGTCGGAGGGTCAGTACTGAGGGAGTGCTGCACTGTCGGAGGGGCAGTACTGAGGGAGCGCTGCACTGTCGGAGGGGCAGTACTGAGGGAGCACTGCACTGTCGGAGGGGCAGTACTGAGGGAGCACCGCACCGTCGGAGGGGCAGTACTGAGGTAGTGCCGCACTGTCGGAGGGGCAGTACTGAGGGAGCGCTGCGCTGTCGGAGGGGCAGTACTGAGGGAGCACTGCACTGTCGGAGGGGCAGTACTGAGGGAGCACCGCACCGTCGGAGGGGCAGTACTGAGGGAGTGCCGCACTGTCGGAGGGGCAGTACTGAGGGAGCGCTGCGCTGTCGGAGGGTCAGTACTGAGGGAGTGCCGCACTGTCGGAGGGTCAGTACTGAGGGAGTGCTGCACTGTCGGAGGGGCAGTGCTGAGGGAGTGCTGCACTGTCGGAGGGGCAGTACTGAGGGAGTGCTGCACTGTCGGAGGGGCAGTACTGAGGGAGCGCTGCACTGTCGGAGGTGCAGTACTGAGGGAGCGCTGCACTGTCGGAGGGGCAGTACTGAGGGAGCGCTGCACTGTCGGAGGGGCAGTACTGAGGGAGCGCTGCACCGTCGGAGGGGCAGTACTGAGGGAGTGCCGCACTGTCGGAGGGGCAGTACTGAGGGAGCGCTGCACTGTCGGAGGGGCAGTACTGAGGGAGTGCCGCACTGTCGGAGGGGCAGTACTGAGGGAGTGCCGCACTGTCGGAGGGTCAGTACTGAGGGAGTGCTGCACTGTCGGAGGGGCAGTATTGAGGGAGCGCTGCACTGTCGGAGGGGCAGTACTGAGGGAGCGCTGCACTGTCGGAGGTGCAGTACTGAGGGAGTGCTGCACTGTCGGAGGGTCAGTACTGAGGGAGTGCCGCAATGTCGGAGGGGCAGTACTGAGGGAGTGCTGCACTGTCGGAGGGGCAGTACTGAGGGAGTGCTGCACTGTCGGAGGGGCAGTACTGAGGGAGTGCTGCACTGTCGGAGGGTCAGTACTGAGGGAGTGCTGCACTGTCGGAGGGGCAGTACTGAGGGAGTGCTGCACTGTCGGAGGGTCAGTACTGAGGGAGTGCCGCACTGTCGGAGGGGCAGTACTGATGGAGCGCTGCACTGTCGGAGGGTCAGTACTGAGGGAGTGCCGCACTGTCGGAGGGGCAGTACTGAGGGAGTGCTGCACTGTCGGAGGGGCAGTACTGAGGGAGTGCTGCACTGTCGGAGGGTCAGTACTCAGGGAGTGCTGCACTGTCGGAGGGGCAGTACTGAGGGAGCGCTGCACTGTCGGAGGGTCAGTACTGAGGGTGAGCTGCACTGTCGGAGGGTCAGTACTGAGGGAGTGCCGCACTGTCGGAGGGGCAGTACTGAGGGAGCGCCGCACTGTCGGAGGGGCAGTACTGAGGGAGTGCCGCACTGTCGGAGGGGCAGTACTGAGGGAGTGCCGCACTGTCGGAGGGGCAGTACTGAGGGAGTGCCGCACTGTCGGAGGGTCAGTACTGAGGGAGTGCTGCACTGTCGGAGGGGCAGGACTGAGGGAGCGTTGCACTGTCGGAGGGGCAGTACTGAGCGAGTGCTGCACTGTCGGAGGGGCAGGACTGAGGGAGCACCGCACCGTCGGAGGGGCAGTACTGAGGGAGTGCCGCACTGTCGGAGAGGCAGTACTGAGGGAGCGCTGCGCTGTCGGAGGGGCATTACTGAGGGAGTGCTGCACTGTCGGAGGGGCAGTACTGAGGGAGTGCCGCACTGTCGGAGGGGCAGTACTGAGGGAGTGCTGCACTGTCGGAGGGTCAGTACTGAGGGAGTGCTGCACTGTCGGAGGGGCGGTATTGAGGGAGCGCTGCACTGTCGGAGGGTCAGTACTGAGGGAGCGCTGCACTGTCGGAGGGGCAGTACTGAGGGAGTGCTGCACTATTGGAGGGTCAGTACTGAGGGAGTGCTGCACTGTCGGAGGGTCAGTACTGAGGGAGTGCTGCACTGTCGGAGGGTCAGTACTGAGGGAGTGCCGCACTGTCAGAGGGGCAGTACTGAGGGAGTGCTGCACTGTCGGAGGGTCAGTACTGAGGGAGCGCTGCACTGTCGGAGGGGCAGTACTGAGGGAGCGCTGCACTGTCTGAGGGGCAGTACTGAGGGAGTGCCGCACTGTCGGAGGAGCAGTACTGAGGGAGCGCTGCACTGTCGGAGGGGCAGTACTGAGGGAGTGCTGCACTTTCGGAGGGGCAGTACAGAGGGAGTGCCGCACTGTCGGAGGGGCAGTACTGAGGGAGTGCCGCACTGTCGGAGGGTCAGTACTGAGGGAGTGCCGCACTGTCAGAGGGGCAGTACTGAGGGAGTGCCGCACTGTCGGAGGGTCAGTACTGAGGGAGCGCTGCACTGTCGGAGGGGCAGTACTGAGGGAGTGCCGCACTGTCGGAGGGTCAGTGCTGAGGGAGTGCTGCACTGTCGGAGGGGCAGTACTGAGGGAGCACTGCACTGTCGGAGGGGCAGTACTGAGGGAGCACCGCACCGTCGGAGGGGCAGTACTGAGGGAGTGCCGCACTGTCGGAGGGGCAGTACTGAGGGAGCGCTGCGCTGTCGGAGGGGCAGTACTGAGGGAGTGCCGCACTGTCGGAGGGGCAGTACTGAGGGAGTGCCGCACTGTCGGAGGGGCAGTACTGAGGGAGTGCCGTACTGTCGGAGGGTCAGTACTGAGGGAGTGCTGCACTGTCGGAGGGGCGGTATTGAGGGAGCGCTGCACTGTCGGCGGGTCAGTACTGAGGGAGCGCTGCACTGTCGGAGGGGCAGTACTGAGGGAGTGCTGCACTGTCGGAGGGTCAGTACTGAGGGAGTGCTGCACTGTCGGAGGGTCAGTACTGAGGGAGTGCTGCACTGTCGGAGGGTCAGTACTGAGGGAGTGCCGCACTGTCAGAGGGGCAGTACTGAGGGAGTGCTGCACTGTCGGAGGGTCAGTACTGAGGGAGCGCTGCACTGTCGGAGGGGCAGTACTGAGGAAGCGCTGCACTGTCAGAGGGGCAGTACTGAGGGAGTGCCGCACTGTCGGAGGGGCAGTACTGAGGGAGCGCTGCACTGTCGGAGGGGCAGTACTGAGGGAGTGCTGCACTTTCGGAGGGTCAGTACTGAGGGAGCGCTGCACTGTCGGAGGGGCAGTACTGAGGGAGCGCTGCACTGTCAGAGGGTCAGTACTGAGGGAGCGCTGCACTGTCGGAGGGTCAGTACTGAGGGAGTGCTGCACTGTCGGAGGGGCAGTATTGAGGGAGTGCTGCACTGTCGGAGGGGCAGTATTGAGGGAGTGCTGCACTGTCAGAGGGTCAGCACTGAGGGAGCGCTGCACTGTCGGAGGGGCAGTACTGAGGGAGCGCTGCACTGTCAGAGGGGCAGTACTGAGGGAGCGCTGCACTGTCGGAGGGTCAGTACTGAGGGAACGCTGCACTGTCGGAGGGGCAGTATTGAGGGAGCGCTGCACTGTCAGAGGGGCAGTACTGAGGGAGCGCTGCACTGTCGGAGGGTCAGTACTGAGGGAGCGCTGCACTGTCGGAGGGTCAGTACTGAGGGAGCGCTGCACTGTCGGAGGGGCAGTACTGAGGGAGTGCTGCACTGTCGGAGGGTCAGTACTGAGGGAGTGCTGCACTGTCGGAGGGTCAGTACTGAGGGAGTGCTGCACTGTCAGAGGGTCAGTACTGAGGGAGTGCTGCACTGTCGGAGGGGCAGTACTGAGGGAGTGCTGCACTGTCGGAGGGGCAGTACTGAGGGAGTGCTGCACTGTCGGAGAGGCAGTTCTGAGGGAGCGCTGCACTGTCGGAGGGTCAGTACTGAGGGAGTGCTGCACTGTCGGAGGGTCAGTACTGAGGGAGTGCCGCAATGTCGGAGGGGCAGTACTGAGGGAGTGCTGCACTGTCGGAGGGGCAGTACTGAGGGAGTGCTGCACTGTCGGAGGGGCAGTACTGAGGGAGTGCTGCACTGTCGGAGGGTCAGTACTGAGGGAGTGCCGCACTGTCGGAGGGGCAGTACTGAGGGAGCGCTGCACTGTCGGAGGGTCAGTACTGAGGGAGTGCCGCACTGTCGGAGGGGCAGTACTGAGGGAGCGCTGCACTGTCGGAGGGTCAGTACTGAGGGAGTGCCGCACTGTCGGAGGGGCAGTACTGAGGGAGCGCTGCACTGTCGGAGGAGCAGTACTGAGGGAGTGCTGCACTGTCGGAGGGGCAGTACTGAGGGAGCACCGCACCGTCGGAGGGGCAGTACTGAGGGAGCGCTGCACTGTCGGAGGGGCAGTACTGAGGGAGTGCCGCACTGTCGGAGGGGCAGTACTGAGGGAGTGCTGCACTGTCGGAGGGTCAGTACTGAGGGAGTGCTGCACTGTCGGACGGGCGGTATTGAGGGAGCGCTGCACTGTCGGAGGGTCAGTACTGAGGGAGCGCTGCACTGTCGGAGGGGCAGTACTGAGGGAGTGCTGCACTATCGGAGGGTCAGTACTCAGGGAGTGCTGCACTGTCGGAGGGTCAGTACTGAGGGAGTGCCGCACTGTCGGAGGGTCAGTACTGAGGGAGCGCTGCACTGTCGGAGGGGCAGTACTGAGGGAGCGCTGCACTGTCGGAGGGGCAGTACTGAGGGAGCACTGCACTGTCGGAGGGGCAGTACTGAGGGAGCACCGCACCGTCGGAGGGGCAGTACTGAGGGAGTGCCGCACTGTCGGAGGGGCAGTACTGAGGGAGCGCTGCGCTGTCGGAGGGGCAGTACTGAGGGAGCACCGCACCGTCGGAGGGGCAGTACTGAGGGAGTGCCGCACTGTCGGAGGGGCAGTACTGAGGGAGCGCTGCGCTGTCGGAGGGTCAGTACTGAGGGAGTGCCGCACTGTCGGAGGGTCAGTACTGAGGGAGTGCTGCACTGTCGGAGGGGCAGTGCTGAGGGAGTGCTGCACTGTCGGAGGGGCAGTGCTGAGGGAGTGCTGCACTGTCGGAGGGGCAGTACTGAGGGAGCGCTGCACTGTCGGAGGTGCAGTACTGAGGGAACGCTGCACTGTCGGAGGGGCAGTACTGAGGGAGCGCTGCACTGTCGGAGGGGCAGTACTGAGGGAGCGCTGCACCGTCGGAGGGGCAGTACTGAGGGAGTGCCGCACTGTCGGAGGGGCAGTACTGAGGGAGCGCTGCACTGTCGGAGGGGCAGTACTGAGGGAGTGCCGCACTGCCGGAGGGGCAGTACTGAGGGAGTGCCGCACTGTCGGAGGGTCAGTACTGAGGGAGTGCTGCACTGTCGGAGGGGCAGTATTGAGGGAGCGCTGCACTGTCGGAGGGGCAGTACTGAGGGAGCGCTGCACTGTCGGAGGTGCAGTACTGAGGGAGTGCTGCACTGTCGGAGGGTCAGTACTGAGGGAGTGCCGCAATGTCGGAGGGGCAGTACTGAGGGAGTGCTGCACTGTCGGAGGGGCAGTACTGAGGGAGTGCTGCACTGTCGGAGGGGCAGTACTGAGGGAGTGCTGCACTGTCGGAGGGTCAGTACTGAGGGAGTGCTGCACTGTCGGAGGGGCAGTACTGAGGGAGTGCTGCACTGTCGGAGGGTCAGTACTGAGGGAGTGCCGCACTGTCGGAGGGGCAGTACTGATGGAGCGCTGCACTGTCGGAGGGTCAGTACTGAGGGAGTGCCGCACTGTCGGAGGGGCAGTACTGAGGGAGTGCTGCACTGTCGGAGGGGCAGTACTGAGGGAGTGCTGCACTGTCGGAGGGTCAGTACTCAGGGAGTGCTGCACTGTCGGAGGGGCAGTACTGAGGGAGCGCTGCACTGTCGGAGGGTCAGTACTGAGGGTGAGCTGCACTGTCGGAGGGTCAGTACTGAGGGAGTGCCGCACTGTCGGAGGGGCAGTACTGAGGGAGCGCTGCACTGTCGGAGGGGCAGTACTGAGGGAGTGCCGCACTGTCGGAGGGGCAGTACTGAGGGAGTGCCGCACTGTCGGAGGGGCAGTACTGAGGGAGTGCCGCACTGTTGGAGGGTCAGTACTGAGGGAGTGCTGCACTGTCGGAGGGGCAGGACTGAGGGAGCGCTGCACTGTCGGAGGGGCAGTACTGAGCGAGTGCTGCACTGTCGGAGGGGCAGTACTGAGGGAGCACCGCACCGTCGGAGTGGCAGTACTGAGGGAGTGCCGCACTGTCGGAGGGGCAGTACTGAGGGAGTGCTGCACTGTCGGAGGGTCAGTACTGAGGGAGTGCTGCACTGTCGGAGGGGCGGTATTGAGGGAGCGCTGCACTGTCGGAGGGTCAGTACTGAGGGAGCGCTGCACTGTCGGAGGGGCAGTACTGAGGGAGTGCTGCACTATTGGAGGGTCAGTACTGAGGGAGTGCTGCACTGTCGGAGGGTCAGTACTGAGGGAGTGCTGCACTGTCGGAGGGTCAGTACTGAGGGAGTGCCGCACAGTCAGAGGGGCAGTACTGAGGGAGTGCTGCACTGTCGGAGGGTCAGTACTGAGGGAGCGCTGCACTGTCGGAGGGGCAGTACTGAGGGAGCGCTGCACTGTCTGAGGGGCAGTACTGAGGGAGTGCCGCACTGTCGGAGGAGCAGTACTGAGGGAGCGCTGCACTGTCGGAGGGGCAGTACTGAGGGAGTGCTGCACTTTCGGAGGGGCAGTACAGAGGGAGTGCCGCACTGTCGGAGGGGCAGTACTGAGGGAGTGCCGCACTGTCGGAGGGTCAGTACTGAGGGAGTGCCGCACTGTCAGAGGGGCAGTACTGAGGGAGTGCTGCACTGTCGGAGGGTCAGTACTGAGGGAACGCTGCACTGTCGGAGGGGCAGTACTGCGGGAGCGCCGCACTGTCAGAGGGTCAGTACTGAGGGAGCGCCGCACTGTCGGAGGGGCAGTACTGAGGGAGTGCCGCACTGTCGGAGGGTCAGTACTGAGGGAGTGCTGCACTGTCGGAGGGGGCAGTATTGAGGGAGTGCTGCACTGTCGGAGGGGCAGTACTGAGGGAGCGCTGCACTGTCGGAGGGTCAGTACTGAGGGAGTGCTGCATTGTCGGAGGGTCAGTACTGAGGGAGTGCTGCACTGTCGGAG